>NW_026689803.1:47500-70000 GCF_943734765.1 Anopheles ziemanni | reverse complement strand
TTTACCCAGGACGGCCGAAGCGGCGTGGACCAGGGGAGAACTGAACTTTATACTTCACACCACAGTAAGTCTACGTGTCCTCTTCCACATAGGGCAAGCTAGAACTAACTATCTTACCCAGGACTGCCGAAGCAGCGTGGACCAGGGGAGGAACACACTTTTCATAGAAACGTAAGGCATCCATGACTGCCATAGTGCGTAAGCCGCCGCTGTGCGCGTAAACCCGTTCCCCGTAGGGAGGAGTCAAGCCGCCGCTTAGAGACGAAGTATTAAGTGTCCTCTTCCACATAGGGCAAGCTAGAATGAACTATCTTACCCAGGACCGCCGAAGCAGCGTGGACCAGGGGAGAACTGAACTTTATACTTCACACCACAGTATTGAGTAATGTGCCCTCTTCCACATAGGGCAAGCTGGAATGTTCCATTTTACCCAGGACGGCCGAAGCGGCGTGGACCAGTGGAGGACTACACAATCATGAGGTTTGATATCGACTTGTGTGTTTCAATAGGGTACCGATGGTATGTTTTGAACCGATTTGATTTAGCCATTCTGAAGTCATCACTTGGTTGAAGCGCTGAACTAGGGCGTGTCTATCGTTTACTTTGCATTGGGATATTATACGTTGCATGCTCTACTAGGTTAATGTCATAGGGTTGGCTATCGAGCATGCCCAAATGATGACTTGATTGTGTGCTTGCTTGAATTCTACACATTTCATACCATCGGTTAGTTGTCGAATCATTCCTCGATCATAACCTTCGTTCTTGGTTCATGTATGCTCTCTTCCACATAGGGCAAGCTAGAATTAACTATCTTACCCAGGACCGCCGAAGCAGCGTGGACCAGGGGAGAACTATACTTTGTCTTGTATGCCCTCTTCCACATAGGGCAAGCTAGAATGAACTATCTTACCCAGGACCGCCGGAGCAGCGTGGACCAGTGGAGGACTATACTTTGTTCATTACACCACAGTATTAAGTATGGTGTCCTCTTCCACATAGGGCAAGCTAGAATTAACTATCTTACCCAGGACCGCCGAAGCAGTGTGGACCAGGGGAGGACTATACTTTATACTTCACACACTAGCCAAATTGAAGTCATCACTTGGTTGAAGCACTGAACTAGGGCGAGTCTATCGTTTACTTTGCATTGGGATAATACGCTGCATGCTCTCTTAGGTTAATGTCATGTGATTGGCTATAGAGCATGCCCAAGTGATGACTTTGTTTCAAGCTCAACAGGTAGGGTATTGAGTCCTCTTCCACATAGGGCAAGCTAGAATTAACTATCTTACCCAGGACCGCCGGAGCAGCGTGGACCAGGGGAGAACTATACTTTGTCTTGTATGCCCTCTTCCACATAGGGCAAGCTAGAACTAACTATCTTACCCAGAACTGCAAAGCAGCGTGGACCAGTGGAGGACTATACTTTGTTCATTACACCACAGTATTAAGTATGGTGTCCTCTTCCACATAGGGCAAGCTAGAACTAACTATCTTACCCAGGACCGCCGAAGCAGTGTGGACCAGGGGAGGACTATACTTTATACTTCACACACTAGCCATACTGAAGTCATCACTTGGTTGAAGCGCTGAACTACGGCGGGGTAATCGTTTACAGGTTATAATCATATAGCTGCATGCTCATTAGTAGATAATGGAATATTGTATGGCAATATGAGCATGCCCAAGTGATGACTTTGTTTCAAGCTCAACAGGTAGGGTATTGAGTCCTCTTCCACATAGGGCAAGCTAGAATGAACTATCTTACCCAGGACCGCCGGAGCAGCGTGGACCAGTGGAGGACTCTATACTTTATACTTCACACCACAGTATTGAGTACGACTTGCATAAAGCCCCTAATGAGAACCACGAGGGCTCTCTCAATGTAGAACCACGAGGGCTCTAGTACCGATTCTCTCGGTACGGCTTGGTCCGTGTTCCTTTATGCTTGTACTCTTAGAAAGTCTCAACCCGGAGGTCTTGACTTTGATTGTCATAGTTGGACTACGACGGGGCATCCGACCATTGCTGATCGAACACCCCTGATTCACCATCTTTCGGGTAGGCGGTACGCGTACCTCCGGACGCGGAAGTCTCAACCCGGAGGTCTTGACTTTGATTGTCATAGTTGGACTACGACGGGGTATCCGACTCATCGAATACCCCAGAAGCACACCATCTTTCGGGTAGGCGGTACGCGTACCTCCGGACGCGGAAAGTCTCAACCCGGAGGTCTTGACTTTGGTTGTCATAGTTGGACTATGACGGGGCATCCGACCATTGCTGATCGAACACCCCTGTTACACCATCTTTCGGATAGGCGGTGCGCGACACCACCGACGCGGAAAGTCTCAACCCGGAGGTCTTGACTTTATATTGTTGGATAGTCCTCTTCCACTATAGGGCAAGCTGGAAATATTCCATTTTACCCAGGACTGCCGAGGCAGCGTGGACCAGGGGAGAACTTCACGGAATCTTCAGGCATCCATGATTGCCATAGTGCGTAAGCCGCCGCTGTGTGCGTCAACTCGTTCCCCGTGAGGAGGAGTCTAGCCGCCGCTAAAAGACGAAGCATTAAGTGTCCTCATTCCACTATAGGGCAAGCTAGAATGAACTATCTTACCCAGGACCGCCGAAGCAGCGTGGACCAGGCGAAGACTATACTTTATACTTCACACCACAGTATTGAGTACGACTTGCATAAAGCCCCTAATGAGAACCACGAGGGCTCTCTCAATGTAGAACCACGAGGGCTCTAGTACCGATTCTCTCGGTACGGCTTGGTCCGTGTTCCTTTATGCTTGTACTCGCGGAAAGTCTCAACCCGGAGGTCTTGACTTTGATTGTCATAGTTGGACTACGACGGGGTATCCGACCATTGCTGACCGAACACCCCTGATTCATCATCTTTCGGATAGGAGGTGCGCCCACCTCCGACGCGGAAGTCTCAACCCGGAGGTTCGGACTTAGAGTTTTTCCCATTTAAAAGTTTTTCTCTTAGCCATACTGAAGTCATCACTTGGTGAACGATTGAACTAGGGCGGGTTAATCGTTTATAGGTATCATGTGGTTTGCATGCTCTCTTAGGTTAAGGTCATGTGGTTGGCTATCGAGCATGCCCAAGTGATGACTTTGTTTCACGCTTGCTTGATTTCTTCAAGATTCCCTGTTATATAGTGTAATCATTCGAGAACAGGGAATCTTTGGTTTTGCTCAACAGGTATTGGATGTCAACTTGGTATCTAGATCGCATTAAGTCTCAACCCTTAGGTTCGGACTTGTATAGTGACATCTTGTTACGGTCTTGAGTCTCAACCCGCAGGTTCGGACTACTTAGTGTTTGATCGAATATAATATGGCAACTTGTGCCTAAGTCTCAACCCGCAGGTTCGGACTTCTGTTTATTTGGCCAATGTATGTATAAGGCAACTTGTGCCTAAGTCTCAACCCGCAGGTTCGGACTTGTGTATTTGTTCGAAGTCATGTATAAGGCAACGTGTGCCTAAGTCTCAACCCGCAGGTTCGGACTTGTTAGTGTTTCGTCAACTTTCATATGGCAACTTGTGCCTAAGTCTCAACCCGCAGGTTCGGACTTGTGTATTTGTTCGAAGTCATGTATAAGGCAACTTGTGCCTAAGTCTCAACCCGCAGGTTCGGACTTGTGTATTTGTTCGAAGTCATGTATAAGGCAACTTGTGCCTAAGTCTCAACCCGCAGGTTCGGACTTCATAGTGTTTCGTCAATGTTCATATGGCAACTTGTGCCGAAGTCTCAACCCGCAGGTTCGGACTTCTATAGTGTTTCGTCAATTATCATATGGCAACTTGTGCCGAAGTCTCAACCCGCAGGTTCGGACTTCTGGAAGGATCACTTGGCCACTAATGATCCTTCCGCAGGTTCACCTACGGAAACCTTGTTACGACTTTTACTTCCTCTAAATCATCAAGTTCGGTCAACTTCGATAAAGCAGACGCGGTTCACGAGGATCCAGCGAACGATCATCTCCAAAGACCTCACTAAATAATCCATCGGTAGTAGCGACGGGCGGTGTGTACAAAGGGCAGGGACGTATTCAACGCTGGCTGATGACCAGCACTTACTAGAAGTTCCGAGTTCATATGGACCATTGCAATCCATAATCCCTACTAAGTGAGTATTTGAGTGATTTCCCGTTCCTCTCGGAATAGGAGACACGCTGCTACCCACATTGTAGCACGCGTGTAGCCCAGAACATCTAAGGGCATCACGGACCTGTTATCGCTCGATCTCATTTTGCTAAACACAAATTGTCCTGCTAAGCAGCGTACCGTAAGTGCACTTGCGCACACGAACAGCGAAGGTGTCAGGTCATACTCCACCGAAAGGTCCTAACCCGTTCCAATCGGCATCGACGCATTAACGCTGACTGCGTTCTAGTTAGCATATGTGAGTCACGTTCGTTATCGGAATTAACCAGACAAATCAATCCACGAACTAAGAACGGCCATGCACCACTACCCTTAAATTTGAGAAAGAGCTATTAATCTGTCTCACCTCCATAAGTTCGGACCTGGTAAGTTTTCCCGTGTTGAGTCAAATTGAACCGCAAGCTCCATTTCATTGTGGTGCCCTTCCGTCAATTCCTTTAAGTTTCAACTTTGCAACCATACTTCCCCCGGAACCTGACTTTGGTTTCCCGGAAGCTACTGAGAGCACCTGGTTGTAGCGTCTCCCAATTGCTAGTTGGCATCGTTTACGGTTAGAACTAGGGCGGTATCTAATCGCCTTCGATCCTCTAACTTTCGTTCTTGATTAAAGAAAGCATCCTTGACAAATGCCTTCGCTTTAGTTAGTCTTACGACGGTCTACGAATTTCACCTCTCGCGCCGTAATACTAGTGTCCCCAACTACTTCTGTTAATCATTACCTCCGGTCTGAGTACAAACCAATGAAAGATTAGACCAAGGTCGTATTCCATTATTCCATGCAAGATTATTCTAGGGCGTTTGGGCACCCTGCTTTAAGCACTCTAATTTGTTCAAGGTAAACGTGAGCGGTCGAGCTCTATGTTACACTTGCACCCGTTGAAGGGCACACCATGACACAGACTTGGTGCCCTACCACACCATTGAGTCGCAACCAGATTCCGACTTGGCCCACCGACCACGGGTTGACCGGGTCGGCGGAGCCGGACTGTGTTGGACAAGTATCAACTTCGAACGTTTTAACCGCAACAATTTTAATATACGCTAGTGGAGCTGGAATTACCGCGGCTGCTGGCACCAGACTTGCCCTCCACTTGATCCTCGTAGAAGGATTTATGCTCTACTCATTCCAATTATGAAACATCATTAAAGAGTTTCATATTGTTATTTCTCGTCACTACCTCCCCGTCCCGGGATTGGGTAATTTACGCGCCTGCTGCCTTCCTTGGATGTGGTAGCCATTTCTCAGGCTCCCTCTCCGGAATCGAACCCTGATTCCCCGTTACCCGTTGCAACCATGGTAGTCCTCTATACTACCATCCATAGTTGATAGGGCAGATATTTGCGAGATCTGTCGTCGGTGCGAGACCATACGATCAGCATCATTATCCAGACTTCAACTCAATGACACGGAGAACCCGCGATTGGTTTGACTAATAAGTGCACCAGTTCCCGCGAGGGTCCTGGCATGTTGCATGTATTAGCTCTAGATTTTCCACAGTTATCCAAGTAGCTAGGTTGATGATCTCGTAAATTATAGCTGTTATACTGAGCCTTATGCGGTTTCACATTAAATCTGTTTGTACTTAGACATGCATGGCTTAACCTTTGAGACGAGCGTATATTACTGGTAGGATCAACCAGAATTCCGACTTTGCGTTCGAATGTTCATTGTCCCATTGCACCCGGAGGAGCAAACACCACGTTCTATATGTTGTCAAGTCCGGTAGCACACGGGAGGCGAGCCCCCGTGCGAACCTCATTGCCCTCGTATCACACACACACCCGATGCACCGGACAGGCACTTGAGCGGCATTCGACTCCGCTAAGCGCTCGTGCGCCCGATTGTGCATGCGCTGACGGGGCCTTCATACCCCTACCACAGCGACCTTATGCCAAACTTCCATGAATACTTAGGTGAGCTGACAAGGGCCTTCATTTCCCTACCATCAACTAAAGGACACGCTAGGCGCGTCCGATCATTGCAACTGCGGGGCTTTCATACCCCAATCACCACAGTACGCAATTCACCAGAGTTTAATCACAACCCCCCCGGACATGGCACACTATTAACTTGCAACAAAACTTAGTGTGTGCCGGGCACATCGGTTCCACAAAATCATTCCCGATGTACCCCAATTGGGGTTGCCAACGCATTCACGGTCCTCTGACACACCCAACCAAGCGTGGATACTACATACCTCAAACACCCAGTACACTAACAGACAAATCAATATATGGTTGCTTTCCCCCAGACATTTGCCAATCACTTGGCACCCGGACGGGAACTCGCTCCTGATTGCGCCAATGCCACCCATTTGCCAAGAGCGAGTTCTGTATGTAGATTTCATTTGGAAAGACAACCGTGTACTGGATATTCTATCCGACGATTACAGATGACGAGTACGAGACTCGACTACACTCACGGATAATACATTTTGGGTCGAGATTGCTTTCGGGGTTTTCGATTGGTCTTGCGCTTGTAAACGTATAACTTTGACTTGTGGTAACCTCGGTATGTTAGTCGATCACGTGGTTGTGAACTGGTAAGGGTGAGCAATCTGTTCACTTGCACTCTGGGTAGGAATAGGTGAGCGCTATAGGTTAAGATCATTGTATGGTTCCATCGTGATGACTTTCGCTAGATAGTAGGATGTTTGGATAGTTATAACGTTTTTGGCCATTTGTTCATAGTGTTCGGTTCATTGAGGAATTCGATTGGTCTTTGCTTCACACACGTGGTCGATCACTTGGATGTGAACTAGGGTGAGAATAAGGTGTTCACTAGTGCTCTTAGGTTTTGGATCAGTACTGAGCACTTGATTGGTTTCGCATAATATGTATCCATAGTGATGACTCTTTCCAGCTTAAGATTTCGTGACCGGTTTCGAATCCTTCCCACGTTCGCTTTTACTTGGTTAGGTTTTCGAGTGTAGATTTGAAAGCAATCTCATGTATGTATCCCATCTGATATAAGCCACTGACAGTTCATGTCACCTCGTTCAACTCTCGCTGGGTCACAGAAGTATGTTACTGCGCCCATTATCCCTACTCGGATAGGTTCGGTTCGTTCGTTTTATACTACGGTGAGTAAACTCAATTTGTGCATCGCATAGCCATGGAAAGCAAGCTTTCGCGGGCCTCTTCGACTGTTTTGATACGAGCTGTGCCCGTGATGCTTGTCATCCCAGGATACTAGACCCCTTTGGACGACCGCATGACCATCAGAAAGTAAATTCCACGTTCGATTTGGGGTGTGAACCCCGAACATAAAGTCTTTGTGTAGAACCACGAGGGCTCTATAGTACCGATTCTCTCGGTACGCTTGGTCCGTGTTCCTTTATGTTCGTACTCTTGTGTGTATAATATTCATGTTCGGTTTGGGATATTTGCTACTTTCACCAGGGTCCCGTTCTTCATACAAGTCTGCCTTGCTAATGTGGTAACTTTATAGTGTAGTTCTGACATCCCAATTTTGGGACTTAGCCGATTTTTCGTATATTTCCACATGACCCATAGGGTCCCTTTCTTCATACAAGCTTGCCTAGGGCGATCGGTCAAAACTTGTCTTACTATTCGATTGGTCTTCGCAGTTTCACCCTAGGCAATTCGCCTAGGTCTGTCTTCTTGAGGAGGCCAAAACCCGAAATAAGGAGGTCTGGCCGACCCTGAAACCTCCCCTGTCTTAACTACACTAACCCGATTTTTCAGGGTCCTCAGCGCCATACAACTTTGCCTAGGTCACTTATACTCTTGACTTAGGCCATCTGACTTGGTCCGTGTTTCTTCCTAGGGTTCACCTAGGTACTTTGCCTTGCTTGATGTGGTAACTTTATAGTGTAGTTCTGACATCCCAATTTTGGGACTTAGCCGATTTTTCGTATATTTCCACATGACCCATAGGGTCCCTTTCTTCATACAAGCTTGCCTAGGGCGATCGGTCAAAACTTGTCTTACTATTCGATTGGTCTTCGCAGTTTCACCCTAGGCAATTCGCCTAGGTCTGTCTTCTTGAGGAGGCCAAAACCCGAAATAAGGAGGTCTGGCCGACCCTGAAACCTCCCCTGTCTTAACTACACTAACCCGATTTTTCAGGGTCCTCAGCGCCATACAACTTTGCCTAGGTCACTTATACTCTTGACTTAGGCCATCTGACTTGGTCCGTGTTTCTTCCTAGGGTTCACCTAGGTACTTTGCCTTGCTTGATGTGGTAACTTTTTAGTGTAGTTCTGACATCCCAATTTTGGGACTTAGCCGATTTTTCATGAATTTCCATATGACCCTAAGGGTCCCTTTCTTCATACAAGCTTGCCTAGGGCGATCGGTCAAAACTTGTCTTACTATTCGATTGGTCTTCGCAGTTTCACCCTAGGCAATTCGCCTAGGTCTGTCTTCTTGAGGAGGCCAAAACCCGAAATAAGGAGGTCCAGCCGACCCTGAAACCTCCCCTGTCTGAACTACACTAACCCGATTTTTCAGGGTCCTCAGCGCCATACAACTTTGCCTAGGTCACTTGTACTCTTGACTTAGGCCATCTGACTTGGTCCGTGTTTCTTCCTAGGGTTCACCTAGGTACTTTGCCTTGCTTGATGTGGTAACTTTTTAGTGTAGTTCAGACATCCCAATTTTGGGACTTAGCCGATTTTTCATGTATTTCCATATGACCCATAGGGTCCCTTTCTTCATACAAGCTTGCCTAGGGCGATCGGTCAAAACTTGTCTTACTATTCGATTGGTCTTCGCACTTTCACCCTAGGCACTTTGCCTAGGTCTGTCTTCTTGAGGAGGCCAAAACCCGAAATAAGGAGGTTCAGCCGACCCAGAAACCTCCCCTGTCTGAACTACACTAACCCGATTTTTCAGGGTCCTCAGCGCCATACAACTTTGCCTAGGTCACTTGTACTCTTGACTTAGGCCATCTGACTTGGTCCGTGTTTCTTCCTAGGGTTCACCTAGGTACTTTGCCTTGCTTGATGTGGTAACTTTTTAGTGTAGTTCAGACATCCCAATTTTGGGACTTAGCCGATTTTTCATGTATTTCCATATGACCCATAGGGTCCCTTTCTTCATACAAGCTTGCCTAGGGCGATCGGTCAAAACTTGTCTTACTATTCGATTGGTCTTCGCACTTTCACCCTAGGCAGTTTGCCTAGGTCTGTCTTCTTGAGGAGGCCAAAACCCGAAATAAGGAGGTTCAGCCGACCCAGAAACCTCCCCTGTCTGAACTACACTAACCCGATTTTTCAGGGTCCTCAGCGCCATACAACTTTGCCTAGGTCACTTGTACTCTTGACTTAGGCCATCTGACTTGGTCCGTGTTTCTTCCTAGGGTTCACCTAGGTACTTTGCCTTGCTTGCTGTGGTAACTTTTTAGTGTAGTTCAGACATCCCAATTTTGGGACTTAGCCGATTTTTCATGTATTTCCATATGACCCATAGGGTCCCTTTCTTCATACAAGCTTGCCTAGGGCGATCGGTCAAAACTTGTCTTACTATTCGATTGGTCTTCGCACTTTCACCCTAGGCAGTTTGCCTAGGTGTAGCTTCTTGAGGAGGTCAAAACCCAAAATAAGGAGGTTCAGCCGACCCAAAAACCTCCCCTGTCTAAACTACACTAACCAGATTTTTCAGGGTCCTCAGCGCCATACAACTTTGCCTAGGTCACTTGTACTCTTGACTTAGGCCATCTGACTTGGTCCGTGTTTCTTCCTAGGGTTCACCTAGGTACTTTGCCTTGCTTGATGTGGTAACTTTTTAGTGTAGTTCAGACATCCCAATTTTGGGACTTAGCCGATTTTTCATGTATTTCCATATGACCCATAGGGTCCCTTTCTTCATACAAGCTTGCCTAGGGCGATCGGTCAAAACTTGTCTTACTATTCGATTGGTCTTCGCACTTTCACCCTAGGCAGTTTGCCTAGGTCTGTCTTCTTGAGGAGGCCAAAACCCGAAATAAGGAGGTTCAGCCGACCCAGAAACCTCCCCTGTCTGAACTACACTAACCCGATTTTTCAGGGTCCTCAGCGCCATACAACTTTGCCTAGGTCACTTGTACTCTTGACTTAGGCCATCTGACTTGGTCCGTGTTTCTTCCTAGGGTTCACCTAGGTACTTTGCCTTGCTTGCTGTGGTAACTTTTTAGTGTAGTTCAGACATCCCAATTTTGGGACTTAGCCGATTTTTCATGTATTTCCATATGACCCATAGGGTCCCTTTCTTCATACAAGCTTGCCTAGGGCGATCGGTCAAAACTTGTCTTACTATTCGATTGGTCTTCGCACTTTCACCCTAGGCAGTTTGCCTAGGTGTAGCTTCTTGAGGAGGTCAAAACCCAAAATAAGGAGGTTCAGCCGACCCAAAAACCTCCCCTGTCTAAACTACACTAACCAGATTTTTCAGGGTCCTCACCGTCATACAACTTTGCCTAGGTCACTTGTTCTCTTGACTTAGGCCATCTGACTTGGTCCGTGTTTCTTGCTAGGGTTCACCTAGGTAGTTTGCCTTGCTTGATGTGGTAACTTTTTAGTGTAATTCTGACATCCCAATTTTGGGACTTAGCCGATTTTTCATGTATTTCCATATGACCCTTAGGGTCCCTTTCTTCATACAAGCTTGCCTAGGGCGATCGGTCAAAACTTGTCTTACTATTCGATTGGTCTTCGCACTTTCACCCTAGGCAGTTTGCCTAGGTGTAGCTTCTTGATGAGGCCAAAACCCAAAATAAGGGGGTTCGGCCGACCCAAAAACCTACCCTGTCTAAACTACACTAACCAGATTTTTCAGGGTCCTCAGCGCCATACAACTTTGCCTAGGTCACTTGTTCTATTGACTTAGGCCATCTGACTTGGTCCGTGTTTCTTCCTAGGGTTCACCTAGGTACTTTGCCTTGCTTGGTGTGGTAACTTTTTAGTGTAGTTCTGACATCCTCATTTTGGGACTTAGCCGATTTTTCGTAAAATACCATATGACCCATATGGGTCCTTTCATTCATATAAGTTTGCCTTGCTTGGTATGGTAACATTTGAGTGTAGTTCTGACATCATCATTTTGGGACTTAGCCGATTTTTCGTAAAATACCATATGACCCATCAGGGTCCTTTGCTTCATATAAGTTTGCCTTGCTTGGTGTGGTAACATTTGAGTGTAGTTCTGACATCCCCATTTTGGGACTTAGCCGATTTTTCGTAAAATACCATATGACCCATCAGGGTCCTTTCCTTCATATAAGTTTGCCTTGCTTGGTGTGGTAACATTTGAGTGTAGTTCTGACATCCCCATTTTGGGACTTAGCCGATTTTTCGTAAAATAACATTTGACCCATCAGGGTCTTTTGCTTCATATAAGTTTGCCTTGCTTGGTGTGGTAACACATGAGTGTAGTTCTGACATCCTCATTTTGGGACTTAGCCGATTTTTCGATCAATACCATATGACCCATCAGGGTCCTTTCCTTCATATAAGTTTGCCTTGCTTGGTGTGGTAACATTTGAGTGTAGTTCTGACATCCCCATTTTGGGACTTAGCCGATTTTTCGATCAATACCATATGACCCATCAGGGTCCTTTCCTTCATATAAGTTTGCCTTGCTTGGTGTGGTAACATTTGAGTGTAGTTCTGACATCCCCATTTTGGGACTTAGCCGATTTTTCGATCAATACCATATGACCCATCAGGGTCCTTTGCTTCATATAAGTTTGCCTTGCTTGGTGTGGTAACATTTTAGTGTAGTTCTGACATCCTCATTTTGGGACTTAGCCGATTTTTCGTAAAATACCATATGACCCATATGGGTCCTTTCATTCATATAAGTTTGCCTTGCTTGGTATGGTAACATTTGAGTGTAGTTCTGACATCATCATTTTGGGACTTAGCCGATTTTTCGTAAAATACCATATGACCCATCAGGGTCCTTGCCTTCATATAAGTTTGCCTTGCTTGGTGTGGTAACTTTTTAGTGTAGTTCTGACATCCCCATTTTGGGACTTAGCCGATTTTTCGTAAAATACCATATGACCCATCAGGGTCCTTTGCTTCATATAAGTTTGCCTTGCTTGGTATGGTAACATTTGAGTGTAGTTCTGACATCATCATTTTGGGACTTAGCCGATTTTTCGTAAAATACCATATGACCCATATGGGTCCTTTGCTTCATATAAGTTTGCCTTGCTTGGTGTGGTAACTTTTTAGTGTAGTTCTGACATCCCCATTTTGGGACTTAGCCGATTTTTCGTAAAATACCATATGACCCATCAGGGTCCTTTCCTTCATATAAGTTTGCCTTGCTTGGTGTGGTAACATTTGAGTGTAGTTCTGACATCCCCATTTTGGGACTTAGCCGATTTTTCGTAAAATAACATTTGACCCATCAGGGTCTTTTGCTTCATATAAGTTTGCCTTGCTTGGTGTGGTAACACATGAGTGTAGTTCTGACATCCTCATTTTGGGACTTAGCCGATTTTTCGATCAATACCATATGACCCATCAGGGTCCTTTCCTTCATATAAGTTTGCCTTGCTTGGTGTGGTAACATTTGAGTGTAGTTCTGACATCCCCATTTTGGGACTTAGCCGATTTTTCGATCAATACCATATGACCCATCAGGGTCCTTTGCTTCATATAAGTTTGCCTTGCTTGGTGTGGTAACATTTGAGTGTAGTTCTGACATCCCCATTTTGGGACTTAGCCGATTTTTCGATCAATACCATATGACCCATCAGGGTCCTTTGCTTCATATAAGTTTGCCTTGCTTGGTGTGGTAACATTTGAGTGTAGTTCTGACATCCTCATTTTGGGACTTAGCCGATTTTTCGTAAAATACCATATGACCCATATGGGTCCTTTCATTCATATAAGTTTGCCTTGCTTGGTATGGTAACATTTGAGTGTAGTTCTGACATCATCATTTTGGGACTTAGCCGATTTTTCGTAAAATACCATATGACCCATCAGGGTCCTTGCCTTCATATAAGTTTGCCTTGCTTGGTGTGGTAACTTTTTAGTGTAGTTCTGACATCCCCATTTTGGGACTTAGCCGATTTTTCGTAAAATACCATATGACCCATCAGGGTCCTTTGCTTCATATAAGTTTGCCTTGCTTGGTGTGGTAACATTTGAGTGTAGTTCTGACATCATCATTTTGGGACTTAGCCGATTTTTCGTAAAATACCATATGACCCATATGGGTCCTTTGCTTCATATAAGTTTGCCTTGCTTGGTGTGGTAACTTTTTAGTGTAGTTCTGACATCCCCATTTTGGGACTTAGCCGATTTTTCGTAAAATACCATATGACCCATCAGGGTCCTTGCCTTCATATAAGTTTGCCTTGCTTGGTGTGGTAACATTTGAGTGTAGTTCTGACATCCCCATTTTGGGACTTAGCCGATTTTTCGATCAATACCATATGACCCATCAGGGTCCTTTGCTTCATATAAGTTTGCCTTGCTTGGTGTGGTAACATTTGAGTGTAGTTCTGACATCATCATTTTGGGACTTAGCCGATTTTTCGTAAAATACCATATGACCCATATGGGTCCTTTGCTTCATATAAGTTTGCCTTGCTTGGTGTGGTAACTTTTTAGTGTAGTTCTGACATCCCCATTTTGGGACTTAGCCGATTTTTCGTAAAATACCATATGACCCATCAGGGTCCTTTGCTTCATATAAGTTTGCCTTGCTTGGTGTGGTAACATTTGAGTGTAGTTCTGACATCCCCATTTTGGGACTTAGCCGATTTTTCGTAAAATACCATATGACCCATCAGGGTCCTTGCCTTCATATAAGTTTGCCTTGCTTGGTGTGGTAACATTTGAGTGTAGTTCTGACATCCCCATTTTGGGACTTAGCCGATTTTTCGATCAATACCATATGACCCATCAGGGTCCTTTGCTTCATATAAGTTTGCCTTGCTTGGTGTGGTAACATTTGAGTGTAGTTCTGACATCATCATTTTGGGACTTAGCCGATTTTTCGTAAAATACCATATGACCCATCAGGGTCCTTGCCTTCATATAAGTTTGCCTTGCTTGGTGTGGTAACATTTTAGTGTAGTTCTGACATCACCATTTTGGGACTTAGCCGATTTTTCGTAAAATACCATATGACCCATCAGGGTCCTTTGCTTCATATAAGTTTGCCTTGCTTGGTGTGGTAACATTTGAGTGTAGTTCTGACATCCCCATTTTGGGACTTAGCCGATTTTTCGTAAAATACCATATGACCCATCAGGGTCCTTTCCTTCATATAAGTTTGCCTTGCTTGATGTGGTAACATTTGAGTGTAGTTCAGACATCCCCATTTTGGGACTTAGCCGATTTTTCGATCCATACCATATGACCCATCAGGGTCCTTGCCTTCATATAAGTTTGCCTTGCTTGGTGTGGTAACATTTTAGTGTAGTTCTGACATCACCATTTTGGGACTTAGCCGATTTTTCGTAAAATACCATATGACCCATCAGGGTCCTTGCCTTCATATAAGTTTGCCTTGCTTGGTGTGGTAACATTTTAGTGTAGTTCTGACATCACCATTTTGGGACTTAGCCGATTTTTCGTAAAATACCATATGACCCATCAGGGTCCTTTGCTTCATATAAGTTTGCCTTGCTTGGTGTGGTAACACATGAGTGTAGTTCTGACATCCCCATTTTGGGACTTAGCCGATTTTTCGACCAATACCATATGACCCATCAGGGTCCTTTGCTTCATATAAGTTTGCCTTGCTTGGTGTGGTAACATTTGAGTGTAGTTCTGACATCCCCATTTTGGGACTTAGCCGATTTTTCGATCCATCCTATATGACCCATCAGGGTCCTTTTTCTTCATATAAGTTTCCCAAGACTTAGTGCTTTTTACCTTTGGACACCAATATCACCCTTACGGGTTTCTTTGATCTTCTCACTTTGTATTGACCAAATGTAGGTCTTGCCATGCCAAACATATAATTGTTCTACACCAAGTCTCTATCTCGTACCGCCAGCTCGGTACATTCGATCAACCTGCCCTTAAGGCACCCGGGACTTAGCCATTTTTTCACATTTTTCATGATTTTGAGGCAACTTTTCTCGACTTTGTCACCTTATATCACCAAGATCCTTTCCCTTTAGCGCTTCACTCTGTTCGTATGATATTTAGCGCTGACTATCACCTTTCTATCGCTGACCTCAACTTCTTATTCGGTGCCATAGAGCCAGAGATATTTGGTGTATGCTGT
The DNA here is from genome assembly GCF_943734765.1 of Anopheles ziemanni. NCBI lineage: Eukaryota > Metazoa > Arthropoda > Insecta > Diptera > Culicidae > Anopheles > Anopheles ziemanni. Next base: position 54,605 of record NW_026689803.1, on the reverse strand, counting down.
TATAAGGGAAGTTTGTCACTTTTTCAAAGGCCCACTTTGGGACGCCCATATCTCACCTTCACGTATCTTCGATCTTCTTGTCGTCTATGGACGAAACTTAGGTCTTGTATTGGCCAACTTATAAATGTTCTACGGCCAAGCCGTATCTCTTACCGCCAGCCCGGTATTCATGGACTTAGTCGGATTTTCGCCTCTCGTGGTAACAATTTCTGACTTTGACTCACAATAACACCCGAACGGTCACATGCTAGCGCTTTGCTTGGTAGGAATTATAGTTAGCGCTACCTTTTCTCTTTCCATCGATACCTTGTTCGTTCCATTCCATGCCATACAGCCGAAGTTATGATGTTTCCCGTTTTCCATATCATGTGGAGCTTATGCTCTGGGAAAACCATCTAACACCTGTACCACCCTTTTGGGTACCACCGATCTCGTCACTATGTTCGGGCCAAATATAGGTTATAACATGCCCAACATATAATTGTTCTACACCAAGTCTCTATCTCTTACCGCCTGCTCGGTATTTTACTCGTAAGTCCAAATTTCACAACTTGTACTTTTTGGCCCAATGTACTCGAGTTTCAATTTTGGTAACATTTTTCGACTTTGACACTTAATAACTTCCAAATCATGCTAGTTAGCGCTTTGCTTTCTTCTAGTCGTATCTAGCGCTGGGTGTTACCTTTCCAAAACATATCCTAGCTTAACAATCCATGCCATACAGCCGGAGCTATACGGTGCACAAGTCAAATCCATTTTAGCCATGTTTCATTTTTGCCAATTTTTGACCACTCGTATCACCCTTCCAGAGTGGTCCGATCTTCTCGCTGTCTATGGACGACTTTTAGGTCTCGTAGAGGCAAACTTATAAGTATTCTACGTCAACCCGCTATCTCTTACCGCCTGCTCGGTATTCTTGGTCTTGTGTGATTTTTGGCCATTTTGGTATTATTTTTCGACTTTGTCGCTTAATAACTCAGTTTTACTCAACACTTAGCGCTTCGGTTGTTTGGGATTACAGTTAGCGCTCGGTTCGACCTTTCCAACACTGATCTAAGCTTGTCGATCCGTTCCATACAGCCTGAGTTATTCGCGATACCGTGTTTAAACCCATTTCTCAAGTCTCGTTTTGGTCCAACTTTGAACCAGCCATATCACCCTGATGGGTACCTCCGATCTTCTCGCTCTATATTGGCCAAAGTTAGGTCTTGTGGTAACGTACTTATGATTGTTCTACGCCGTGTTCGTAGCTCTTATCGTTCGCCCGCTATTTTCGATCATAAGGTGAATTTTCGCCTCTAAACCACCATTTTTCACCTTTGCCCTCTAATATGACCGACTTGCTCAACACCTAGCGCTTCGCTTGGTAGGACACATAGCTAGCGCTCGTCAAGACCTTTCCAACGCATATCCAAGCTTTCCGATCCGAGCCATACAGCCTGAGCTATAGGCGATACCGTTTTTCCCATTTTCTTGGTCACATGCACTTTAGGGTACCCCTTTTTGCCTTTGACCCTTAATACCTCCTCCGGGTCACTAGTAGGCGCTCAGCTTGGTAGGAAACATAGCTAGAGCAGGCCTTCACCTTTCCAAAACTGCCTCAAGTGTACCGATCCGACATCTAGAACCAAAGTTATGGTCATTCCTATCATGCTCTACTTTCATGGTCAACCTCCACCAAGCACACCTAGGTTGGACCAACTTTCACCAACTCATCTCGAACCCCAAATTTGCTTCGACCTACTAGGTTTCCCTAGTAAAGTGGTCAAAACATCCATTACAACACGACTGGTCTTTCTGGTGGTCGACCTAGGCGACTTTGTTCGACGACCACCACCCCATGGAACTAAAAGACGTCCCTTGATACGGACCACCGATACATTTTCGGGCCTGTCTAAACTACACTCATCGAAATTTTTTTGGGTCCCCACCGTCATACAAGTTTGCCTAGGTCAAGTTTTTCTTCCGGATCGGCCGCGGACCTCACTTTTCATTATCTAGGGAGGCCATAGGGCCCCAAAAGGGGTTTTTTAAAATTTTCGACACTTTCGACTTTGGTCGGATTTTTTCCGATTTTGGTCCGACCTAGGGACTTGGTGGTCCAAGGAGCCTCGGGACCAAACTTTTTTCTCAGGGGTCCCTACCTCCATACAACTTTGCCTAGGTAAATTTTTTGTTCCAAATCGACCGCGGATTTCACTTTTCAATATCTGGGGCTCGTGTAGAGTCCGAATATGAGGTTTTCTCATTTTTCGACATTTTCGACTTTTTTCGACTTTTTTCGGGTTTTTCGACCTAGGGGTCCGCCGAACAAATTTTGGGTCAAAAATTTTTATTGAACTAGTCGAAAGTACGCAAAAAGATAAGACTTTTTGCCGAAGACACCATGCCCCGGAACCGCCTCCTTCCCCTTCAAAATTGGGGACAAACGTGATTTTTGAAACTTTTCCTTAGGGAGCCCAAGACTTAGAAAATTTTCAAATTCTCGATTTTTCGACTGCGAGCTAGCGCTTTGCGGTCTTCGGCAATGTTGTAGATCTCGACGAGATAAGACTTTTTGGTCAAGGGACATTTTGCCCTCCGACCCCTCCTTCCCCCCGCAAATCACCACCCAAAGTGCAATTTTTGCATTTTCACCTCTTTGCACGCACTGTTTGGCCCAAATGGCCACTTTCTATGGGTCTGAGCGCTTTGCGGTCTTCGGCAAACTTTTAGAGCGTACCAAGCCCTAATTATAATTGTTCTACACCACCTTCGTACCTCTTCATCCCTGGCCGCTATTCGCGTACCAAGGTAATTTTTGTTCATTTTGTCAACATTTTTCATCTTTGACTGCTTATATCGGCCTTGCCATGAACCGATAGCGCTTCGCTGTGTTCTAACGTAAGTTAGTACTGCTCAATACCTTTCCAAATCATGTCTTAGATTGTCATTTGCTTGCATACAGCCGGAGCTATGAGCGATACCGTAAAAAGTACCGAAACTTGGAAAAATCCTTTGATCGCCCATATCCCCCCTTTGGGGGCCAGATATCGAAAAAAGTTCTGATTCAAAAAGTTGCGCATTAACGTGTTCTAGTTATGCCTAGAACATTTCACTTCGCTAGCTGGCCTGCAACTTAGCCGTAATTGGGATTTTAGGGTGTTCTTGGAGGGCCCATTTCCTGCGACTTGGTATCTTTTGGGCCCAATGTTTCTCTAATATCTCCACGAGTTTTCCAGATAGCCTTTTCAAACTTTCAGGGTGCCTAGAACACCTCAAGACCTTTCCAACGCTATGCCGTTTGCCTCGCTCGGACATCTACAGCCAAAGTTATTCGAGGTACACGGTACCTTACCCTGTTTTCTCAGTACTTGGTCGAAAATTTCGATCAGCCATATGACCAACTTGGACAACCCTGAGCGGGTTGGCCCCATATAACTAAACTTTCGTCTCGTGGAGGCAAACTTATAAATATTCCACGTCAACTCGCTATCTCGTACCGCCTTGACGGTATACTTGGTCCAAGGGCCATTTCCAGCGACTTGGTCGCAATTTCGCTCTAAGTTTCGCTAATACCTTCGTCCGTGGACATGGTGATTTTTTGTTCGTATTTTTCCTTGATAGTCCCACTCAAGACTATTCCATACCAGAGCCAAGCGTCCCGCTAAGTGCCATACAGCCTGAGCAGTAATTCATGAAAGGTACCTCTACCAGTTTTTGCCATACTTGGGTACAAACTTTGGATCGCCCATATCTCCACTTTGGAGGCCAGCTAGCACCTTGGCCTCATATACTTTTTTGTTGGTCATACCATGCACCAAATATAATTGTTCTACGCCAACTTGCTATCTCTTCTCCAACTTGCCGTTATTCTTGGTCCAAGTCCCATTTCATTCGTTTTTGGACCCATTTTGCTATATGTTTCACTAATAGCTTCGGCCATGGACAAGCTGATTTTCTATTTGTATTTTTGCTTGATAGTCCCACTCAAGACCATTCCAAATCACATCGCAACTTGTCGCTCGGTGGCAAACTGACCGAGTTATAATTCATGAAAGGTACCTCTTCTTGGTACACCACATGGTCGGCCCAAACCATAAACCAACCAAACGACCGACTTGGAGCACCCTGACCGGGTTGGCCCCATATAATAAAAGTTGCGTCTCTACACGCCCAACTTATGAATATTCTACGCCAAGTCGCTATCTCTTACCGGTAAGCCGGTATTTACCTTCCAAGGGTGATTTTGGTCAAGCGCCATTTCCTGCGACTTGGTCCCCGAATTGGACCATCATCACCTAATATCTCCGTGGTCTTTCAACTCAGCCTCATGAAACTTTCAGGGTAGATAGGTCTCCCCAAGACCTTTCCAACGGTGAGCCGTTTGCCTCGCTCGGCCATCTACAGCCGAAGTTATTAATGGTACTTGGTACCTTACCCTGTTTTTTCCATACTTGTTCGTACTTGGGTACAAACTTTGGATCGCCCATATCTCCACTTTGGAGGCCAGCCAGCACCTTGGCCCCATATACTTTTTTGTTGGTGATACCATGCACCAAATATAATTGTTCTACGCAAGCTTGCTATCTCTTCTCCAACTTGCGGTTATTTTTGACTCAAGTCCCATTTCCATAGTTTTTGGTACCAATTTGCTCTATGTTTCGCTAATAGCTTCGCCCAAGGACTTTGTGATTTTTTGTTCGCATTTTTCCTAAATAGTCCCACTCAAGACTATTCCAAATCACACCTTAGCTTGTCGCTCAGTGCCATACAGCCAGAGTTTTAATTCATGAAAGGTACATCACCTTGGTACACCACGTGGTCGGTCCAAACCATCAACCAACCATATGACCGACTTCGAGTCGAGCTAGCGGCTAGGCTCAATATAATGAAATGCGTGTCTTGATGCGGGCTACTGACGGTCTGAACAATGTAGCTCGCTAGCTCGTCTCTAAACTTGTGTTTTGGTCGAATATTGGGTGTTCATGTACCACTTCGGGTAACATGGACTTTGGTGCAACTTTACCACTTGTGCACTTAATAACTTCCCGGTCATTCAAGTCTTTGCCTTCATACTTTCAGGGTAGTTAGGTCTCGTCGAGACCTTTCCATACATATGCCAAACTCATCGATCGGACATCTATAGCCCGAGTTATTCGCGGTACACCGTACCTTACCCTGTTTTTTCCTCAATTGGGTACAAACCTTGGAACACCCATATCGCCCCTTTAGAGACTAGCTGGCACGTTGGCCTCATATAATGATAAGTGCACCTCAACTAGGGCTACTGACGGTCAGAACATTTCAACTTGCTAGCTCGGGCCCACACTTGTGTTTTTCTCGAATATATGGTTCAAGTGTGCCACTTTGGGCACTTTTGGACATTTTGTCCCCACACAACTTTCTTGCCTTGGTAGATAGGGTCTTGTGATCTTGGGCAAAAAGATGCACCAAGATAAAGTCTAACTTTCGTTCTTGTACCGCAAAGCGCTATCTCAAACACCCGAGGAGATAGAAAGTGATTATGTTCGGTATATCGGTCTTCCATGGCCTACTATGGTAAACCCCTGCAGGTATGCAACCGAAGGTGCTTGGTACATGTATTTGGTGCAATATCGGTGCAAAGTAGGTGTTTCCTTGATCGGGCTATAACTTTCTTGGTTGATGTTGGATTGCTTTGCGGTCTTCGGGGGATAGTTAGGGAACATGTTGGCCAACATTTCCTTATTCCTCAGCCTGGCCGTACCTCTTACCGTCTAGGCGGTATACATGCTCTAAGTTGGAACTTGTGTTCCTTTGGGTAACTTCTCTGACTTTGACGCTTAATAACTTTCGTTCATATGCAGTCTAAGCTCTGCAACTCTCAGGAAAGCTAGTACTACTCATTTCCTTTCCATATCAGTCTTTGGCTTGTCGATCCGATGTCTACAGCCTTACTTATTCACGTTCCCTGTGAAGGTAGGTTTTTGCCCATTTTCCAGTTCATGTGGTAACATTCCCAGACTTTGCCGGCTTTCTCTTCATGTGGTAACTTGCTTGCTCATGTGGTAACTTGATAGTGTATTTCCGACAGAACCAATCTCGGACTTAGCCGATTTTTCTCTTCATATTATATGGATCCATCACTAGGCCATCTTGCTTGCTCATGTGGTAACTTGGAAGTGTATTTCTGACAGACCCAATCTGGGACTTAGCCGATTTTTCTCTTCATATCATATGGATCCATCACTAGGCCATCTTGCTTGCTTGTGTGGTAACTTGATAGTGTATGTCTGACAGACCCAATCTGGGACTTAGCCGATTTTTCTCTTCATATCATATGGATCCATCACTAGGCCATCTTGCTTGCTTGTGTGGTAACTTGGAAGTGTATTTCTGACAGACCCAATCTGGGACTTAGCCGATTTTTCTCTTCATATTATATGGATCCTGGACTTAGCCGATTTTTCTCTTCATATCATATGGATCCATCACTAGGCCATCTTGCTTGCTTGTGTGGTAACTTGGAAGTGTATTTCTGACAGACCCAATCTGGGACTTAGCCGATTTTTCTCTTCATATCATATGGATCCATCACTAGGCCATCTTGCTTGCTTGTGTGGTAACTTGGAAGTGTATTTCTGACAGACCCAATCTGGGACTTAGCCGATTTTTCTCTTCATATTATATGGATCCTGGACTTAGCCGATTTTTCTCTTCATATAATATGGATCCGGGACTTAGCCAATTTTTCTCTTCATATAATATGGATCCGGGACTTAGCCGATTTTTCTCTTCATATAATATGGATCCGGGACTTAGCCAATTTTTCTCTTCATGTGGTAACGTATGCCAATCGCTCACAAGTCATGGGATAAGGGTACTTGTGTTCTTCCATCTTCTAAGTCCCGCACGGGGACATCGTGATCGCCCCAAGTCCGGAATAGCGCCAAGTCAAGCCCCACGGTGGCCGTGCAGGACCTGTTAGCGGCGGCCCCACTGACAGCACTAATCCGGACTTAGAAATTATATCTTTCTAATCGAACACCACACACGCAACACCACCATACCACCATCTCCTTGCAAGTACCTAAGTACCCGCAACTCCATGGTGAAGGCAATGTCACTCCATCACCAACCTCTT
>NW_026689803.1:15000-40000 GCF_943734765.1 Anopheles ziemanni | reverse complement strand
CCATTTTACCCAGGACGGCCGAAGCGGCGTGGACCAGTGGAGGACTACACAATCATGAGGTTTGATATCGACTTGTGTGTTTCAATAGGATACCGATGGTATGGTTTGAACCGATTTGATTTAGCCATTCTGAAGTCATCACTTGGTTGAAGCGCTGAACTAGGGAGGCATCGTTTACATATATATTGGTTTTCGCATGCTCTACTAGGTTAATGTCATGAGGTTGGCTATCGAGCATGCCCAAGTGATGACTTGATTGTGTGCTTGCTTGAATTCTTCACATTTCATTCCATCGGTTAGTTGTCGAATCATTCCTCGATCATAACCTTCGTTCTTGGTTCATGTATGCTCTCTTCCACATAGGGCAAGCTAGAATTAACTATCTTACCCAGGACCGCCGAAGCAGCGTGGACCAGGGGAGAACTATACTTTGTCTTGTATGCCCTCTTCCACATAGGGCAAGCTAGAACTAACTATCTTACCCAGGACCGCCGAAGCAGCGTGGACCAGTGGAGGACTATACTTTGTTCATAACACCACAGTATTGAGTAATGTGCCCTCTTCCACATAGGGCAAGCTAGAATGAACTATCTTACCCAGGACCGCCGGAGCAGTGTGGACCAGTGGAGGACTACACAATCATGAGGTTTGATATCGACTTGTGTGTTTCAATAGGGTACCGATGGTATGTTTTGAACCGATTTGATTTAGCCATTCTGAAGTCATCACTTGGTTGAAGCGCTGAACTAGGGAGGGGCATCGTTTACATATATATTGGTTTTCGCATGCTCTACTAGGTTAATGTCATAGGGTTGGCTATCGAGCATGCCCAAGTGATGACTTGATTGTGTGCTTGCTTGAATTCTTCACATTTCATACCATCGGTTAGTTGTCGAATCATTCCTCGATCATAACCTTCGTTCTTGGTTCATGTATGCTCTCTTCCACATAGGGCAAGCTAGAATTAACTATCTTACCCAGGACCGCCGGAGCAGCGTGGACCAGGGGAGAACTATACTTTGTCTTGTATGCCCTCTTCCACATAGCGCAAGCTAGAATTAACTATCTTACCCAGGACTGCAAAGCAGCGTGGACCAGTGGAGGACTATACTTTGTTCATTACACCACAGTATTAAGTATGGTGTCCTCTTCCACATAGGGCAAGCTAGAACTAACTATCTTACCCAGGACCGCCGAAGCAGTGTGGACCAGGGGAGGACTATACTTTATACTTCACACACTAGCCATACTGAAGTCATCACTTGGTTGAAGCGCTGAACTACGGCGGGGTAATCGTTTACAGGTTATAATCATATAGCTGCATGCTCATTAGTAGATAATGGAATATTGTATGGCAATATGAGCATGCCCAAGTGATGACTTTGTTTCAAGCTCAACAGGTAGGGTATTGAGTCCTCTTCCACATAGGGCAAGCTAGAATGAACTATCTTACCCAGGACCGCCGGAGCAGCGTGGACCAGTGGAGGACTCTATACTTTATACTTCACACCACAGTATTGAGTACGACTTGCATAAAGCCCCTAATGAGAACCACGAGGGCTCTCTCAATGTAGAACCACGAGGGCTCTAGTACCGATTCTCTCGGTACGGCTTGGTCCGTGTTCCTTTATGCTTGTACTCTAAGTATTAAGTATTGTGTCCTCTTCCACATAGGGCAAGCTAGAACTAACTATCTTACCCAGGACCGCCGAAGCAGTGTGGACCAGGGGAGGACTATACTTTATACTTCACACACTAGCCATACTGAAGTCATCACTTGGTGGGGGTGAACTACGGCGGTATCTATCGTTTTGGTTCGGTCTATATAGGGTCGCTTGCATGCTCATTCGAATATAATGTAATTGTGTATGGCAATATGAGCATGCCCAAGTGATGACTTTGTTTCAAGCTCAACAGGTAGGGTATTGAGTCCTCTTCCACATAGGGCAAGCTAGAATGAACTATCTTACCCAGGACCGCCGGAGCAGCGTGGACCAGTGGAGGACTCTATACTTTATACTTCACACCACAGTATTGAGTACGACTTGCATAAAGCCCCTAATGAGAACCACGAGGGCTCTCTCAATGTAGAACCACGAGGGCTCTAGTACCGATTCTCTCGGTACGGCTTGGTCCGTGTTCCTTTATGCTTGTACTCGCGGAAAGTCTCAACCCGGAGGTCTTGACTTTGATTGTCATAGTTGGACTACGACGGGGCATCCGACCATTGCTGATCGAACACCCCTGATTCATCATCTTTCGGGTAGGCGGTGCGCGCACCTCCGACGCGGAAGTCTCAACCCGGAGGTCTTGACTTTGTATTGTCATAGTTGGACTACGACGGGGTATCCGACTCATCGAATACCCCAGAAGCACACCATCTTTCGGGTAGGCGGTACGCGTACCTCCGGACGCGGAAAGTCTCAACCCGGAGGTCTTGACTTTGGTTGTCATAGTTGGACTATGACGGGGCATCCGACCATTGCTGATCGAACACCCCTGTTACACCATCTTTCGGATAGGCGGTGCGCGCACCTCCGACGCGGAAAGTCTCAACCCGGAGGTCTTGACTTTGTATTGTTGGATAGTCCTCTTCCACTATAGGGCAAGCTGGAAATATTCCATTTTACCCAGGACTGCCGAGGCAGCGTGGACCAGGGGAGAACTTCACGGAATCTTCAGGCATCCATGATTGCCATAGTGCGTAAGCCGCCGCTGTGCGCGTCAACTCGTTCCCCGTGAGGAGGAGTCTAGCCGCCGCTAAAAGACGAAGCATTAAGTGTCCTCATTCCACTATAGGGCAAGCTAGAATTAACTATCTTACCCAGGACCGCCGAAGCAGCGTGGACCAGGCGAGGACTACTTTATACTTCACACCACAGTATTGAGTACGACTTGCATAAAGCCCCTAATGAGAACCACGAGGGCTCTCTCAATGTAGAACCACAAGGGCTCTAGTACCGATTCTCTCGGTACGGCTTGGTCCGTGTTCCTTTATGCTTGTACTCGCGGAAAGTCTCAACCCGGAGGTCTTGACTTTGATTGTCATAGTTGGACTACGACGGGGCATCCGACCATTGCTGATCGAACACCCCTGATTCATCATCTTTCGGGTAGGCGGTGCGCGCACCTCCGACGCGGAAGTCTCAACCCGGAGGTCTTGACTTTGTATTGTCATAGTTGGACTACGACGGGGTATCCGACTCATCGAATACCCCAGAAGCACACCATCTTTCGGGTAGGCGGTACGCGTACCTCCGGACGCGGAAAGTCTCAACCCGGAGGTCTTGACTTTGATTGTCATAGTTGGACTACGACGGGGTATCCGACTCATCGAATACCCCAGAAGCACACCATCTTTCGGGTAGGCGGTACGCGTACCTCCGGACGCGGAAGTCTCAACCCGGAGGTCTTGACTTTGATCGTCATAGTTGGACTACGACGGGGCATCCGACCATTGCTGATCGAACACCCCTGATTCATCATCTTTCGGGTAGGCGGTGCGCGCACCTCCGACGCGGAAGTCTCAACCCGGAGGTTCGGACTTAGAGTTTTTCCCATTTAAAAGTTTTTCTCTTAGCCATACTGAAGTCATCACTTGGTGAACGATTGAACTAGGGCGGGTTAATCGTTTATAGGTATCATGTGGTTTGCATGCTCTCTTAGGTTAAGGTCATGTGGTTGGCTATCGAGCATGCCCAAGTGATGACTTTGTTTCACGCTTGCTTGATTTCTTCATGATTCCCTGTTATATAGTGTATTCATTGGAGAACAGGGAATCTTTGGTTTTGCTCAACAGGTATTGGATGTCAACTTGGTATCTAGATCGCATTAAGTCTCAACCCGCAGGTTCGGACTTGTATAGTGACATCTTGTTACGGTCTTGAGTCTCAACCCGCAGGTTCGGACTACTTAGTGTTTGATCGAATATAATATGGCAACTTGTGCCTAAGTCTCAACCCGCAGGTTCGGACTTCTGTTTATTTGGCCAATGTATGTATAAGGCAACTTGTGCCGAAGTCTCAACCCGCAGGTTCGGACTTCTAACGTGTTTCGTCAACTATCATATGGCAACTTGTGCCTAAGTCTCAACCCGCAGGTTCGGACTTGTGTATTTGTTCGAAGTTATATATAAGGCAACTTGTGCCTAAGTCTCAACCCGCAGGTTCGGACTTCTATAGTGTTTCGTCAATTATCATATGGCAACTTGTGCCGAAGTCTCAACCCGCAGGTTCGGACTTCTATAGTGTTTCGTCAATTATCATATGGCAACTTGTGCCGAAGTCTCAACCCGCAGGTTCGGACTTCTATAGTGTTTCGTCAATTATCATATGGCAACTTGTGCCGAAGTCTCAACCCGCAGGTTCGGACTTCTGGAAGGATCACTTGGCCACTAATGATCCTTCCGCAGGTTCACCTACGGAAACCTTGTTACGACTTTTACTTCCTCTAAATCATCAAGTTCGGTCAACTTCGATAAAGCAGACGCGGTTCACGAGGATCCAGCGAACGATCATCTCCAAAGACCTCACTAAATAATCCATCGGTAGTAGCGACGGGCGGTGTGTACAAAGGGCAGGGACGTATTCAACGCTGGCTGATGACCAGCACTTACTAGAAGTTCCGAGTTCATATGGACCATTGCAATCCATAATCCCTACTAAGTGAGTATTTGAGTGATTTCCCGTTCCTCTCGGAATAGGAGACACGCTGCTACCCACATTGTAGCACGCGTGTAGCCCAGAACATCTAAGGGCATCACGGACCTGTTATCGCTCGATCTCATTTTGCTAAACACAAATTGTCCTGCTAAGCAGCGTACCGTAAGTGCACTTGCGCACACGAACAGCGAAGGTGTCAGGTCATACTCCACCGAAAGGTCCTAACCCGTTCCAATCGGCATCGACGCATTAACGCTGACTGCGTTCTAGTTAGCATATGTGAGTCACGTTCGTTATCGGAATTAACCAGACAAATCAATCCACGAACTAAGAACGGCCATGCACCACTACCCTTAAATTTGAGAAAGAGCTATTAATCTGTCTCACCTCCATAAGTTCGGACCTGGTAAGTTTTCCCGTGTTGAGTCAAATTGAACCGCAAGCTCCATTTCATTGTGGTGCCCTTCCGTCAATTCCTTTAAGTTTCAACTTTGCAACCATACTTCCCCCGGAACCTGACTTTGGTTTCCCGGAAGCTACTGAGAGCACCTGGTTGTAGCGTCTCCCAATTGCTAGTTGGCATCGTTTACGGTTAGAACTAGGGCGGTATCTAATCGCCTTCGATCCTCTAACTTTCGTTCTTGATTAAAGAAAGCATCCTTGACAAATGCCTTCGCTTTAGTTAGTCTTACGACGGTCTACGAATTTCACCTCTCGCGCCGTAATACTAGTGTCCCCAACTACTTCTGTTAATCATTACCTCCGGTCTGAGTACAAACCAATGAAAGATTAGACCAAGGTCGTATTCCATTATTCCATGCAAGATTATTCTAGGGCGTTTGGGCACCCTGCTTTAAGCACTCTAATTTGTTCAAGGTAAACGTGAGCGGTCGAGCTCTATGTTACACTTGCACCCGTTGAAGGGCACACCATGACACAGACTTGGTGCCCTACCACACCATTGAGTCGCAACCAGATTCCGACTTGGCCCACCGACCACGGGTTGACCGGGTCGGCGGAGCCGGACTGTGTTGGACAAGTATCAACTTCGAACGTTTTAACCGCAACAATTTTAATATACGCTAGTGGAGCTGGAATTACCGCGGCTGCTGGCACCAGACTTGCCCTCCACTTGATCCTCGTAGAAGGATTTATGCTCTACTCATTCCAATTATGAAACATCATTAAAGAGTTTCATATTGTTATTTCTCGTCACTACCTCCCCGTCCCGGGATTGGGTAATTTACGCGCCTGCTGCCTTCCTTGGATGTGGTAGCCATTTCTCAGGCTCCCTCTCCGGAATCGAACCCTGATTCCCCGTTACCCGTTGCAACCATGGTAGTCCTCTATACTACCATCCATAGTTGATAGGGCAGATATTTGCGAGATCTGTCGTCGGTGCGAGACCATACGATCAGCATCATTATCCAGACTTCAACTCAATGACACGGAGAACCCGCGATTGGTTTGACTAATAAGTGCACCAGTTCCCGCGAGGGTCCTGGCATGTTGCATGTATTAGCTCTAGATTTTCCACAGTTATCCAAGTAACTAGGTTGATGATCTCGTAAATTATAGCTGTTATACTGAGCCTTATGCGGTTTCACATTAAATCTGTTTGTACTTAGACATGCATGGCTTAACCTTTGAGACGAGCGTATATTACTGGTAGGATCAACCAGAATTCCGACTTTGCGTTCGAATGTTCATTGTCCCATTGCACCCGGAGGAGCAAACACCACGTTCTATATGTTGTCAAGTCCGGTAGCACACGGGAGGCGAGCCCCCGTGCGAACCTCATTGCCCTCGTATCACACACACCCGATGCACCGGACAGGCACTTGAGCGGCATTCGACTCCGCTAAGCGCTCGTGCGCCCGATTGTGCATGCGCTGACGGGGCCTTCATACCCCTACCACAGCGACCTTATGCCAAACTTCCATGAATACTTAGGTGAGCTGACAAGGGCCTTCATTTCCCTACCATCAACTAAAGGACACGCTAGGCGCGTCCGATCATTGCAACTGCGGGGCTTTCATACCCCAATCACCACAGTACGCAATTCACCAGAGTTTAATCACAACCCCCCCGGACATGGCACACTATTAACTTGCAACAAAACTTAGTGTGTGCCGGGCACATCGGTTCCACAAAATCATTCCCGATGTACCCCAATTGGGGTTGTGAACGCATCCATGGTCCTCTGACACACCCAACCAAGCGTGGATACTACATACCTCAAACACCCAGTACACTAACAGACAAATCAACATATGGTTGCTTTCCCCCAGACATTTGCCAATCACTTGGCACCCGGACGGGAACTCGCTCCTGATTGCGCCATTGCCACCCATTTGCCAAGAGCGAGTTCTGTATGTAGATTTCATTTGGAAAGACAACCGTGTACTGGATATTCTATCCGACGATTACAGATGACGAGTACGAGACTCGACTACACTCACGGATAATACATTTTGGGTCGAGATTGCTTTCGGGGTTTTCGATTGGTCTTGCGCTTGTAAACGTATAACTTTGACTTGTGGTAACCTCGGTATGTTAGTCGATCACGTGGTTGTGAACTGGGTAAGGGTGGGCAATCTGTTCACTTGCACTCTGGGTAGGAATATGGTGAGCGCTATAGGTTAAAGATCATGGTATGGTTCCATCGTGATGACTTTCGCTAGATAGTAGTATGTTTGGATAGTTATAACGTTTTTGGCCATTTGTTCATAGTGTTCGGTCCATTGAGGAATTCGATTGGTCTTTGCTTCACACACGTGGTCGATCACTTGGATGTGAACTAGGGTGAGATTAAGGTGTTCACTAGTGCTCTTCGGTTTTGGATCAGTAATGAGCACTTGATTGGTTTCGCATAATATGTATCCATAGTGATGACTCTTTCCAGCTTAAGATTTCGTTACCAGTTTCGAATCCTCCCCACGTTCGCTTTTACTTGGTTAGGTTTTCGAGTGTAGATTTGAAAGCAATCTCATGTATGTATCCCATCTGATATAAGCCACTGACAGTTCATGTCACCTCGTTCAACTCTCGCTGGGTCACAGAAGTATGTTACTGCGCCCATTATCCCTACTCGGATAGGTTCGGTTCGTTCGTTTTATACTACGGTGAGTAAACTCAATTTGTGCATCGCATAGCCATGGAAAGCAAGCTTTCGCGGGCCTCTTCGACTGTTTTGATACGAGCTGTGCCCGTGATGCTTGTCATCCCAGGATACTAGACCCCTTTGGACGACCGCATGACCATCAGAAAGTAAATTCCACGTTCGGTTTATTTGCTACTTCCACCGTTCTAGTACTATGGGGTTGGAACCCCTAACATAAAGTATCTATGTAGAACCACGAGGGCTCTCAATGTAGAACCACAAGGGCTCTAGTACCGATTCTCTCGGTACGCTTGGTCCGTGTTCCTTTATGTTTGTACTCTTGTGTGTATAAAATTCATGTTCGATTTGGGATATTTGCTACTTTCACCTGTGCGCTGTGTATAACTACGGAGAAACTCAATTTGTGCATCGCATAGCCATGGAAAGCAAGCTTTCGCGGGCCTCTTCGACTGTTTTGATACGAGACTGTGCCCGTGATGCTTGTCATCCCAGGATACTAGACCCCTTTGGACGACCGCATGACCAACAGAATGTAAATTCCAGTTCGTTTTTGGATATTTGCTACTGTCACCGTTTGAGTACTATGGGGCTTGAACCCCTAACATAAAGTCTTTGTGTAGAACCACGAGGGCTCTATAGTACCGATTCTCTCGGCACGCTTGGTCCGTGTTCCTTTATGTTCGTACTCTTGTGTGTATAATATTCATGTTCGGTTTGGGATATTTGCTACTTTCACCTGGGTCCCGTTCTTCATACAAGTCTGCCTTGCTAATGTGGTAACTTTATAGTGTAGTTCTGACATCCCAATTTTGGGACTTAGCCGATTTTTCATGAATTTCCATATGACCCATAGGGTCCCTTTCTTCATACAAGCTTGCCTAGGGCGATCGGTCAAAACTTGTCTTACTATTCGATTGGTCTTCGCAGTTTCACCCTAGGCAATTCGCCTAGGTCTGTCTTCTTGAGGAGGCCAAAACCCGAAATAAGGAGGTCTGGCCGACCCTGAAACCTCCCCTGTCTTAACTACACTAACCCGATTTTTCAGGGTCCTCAGCGCCATACAACTTTGCCTAGGTCACTTATACTCTTGACTTAGGCCATCTGACTTGGTCCGTGTTTCTTCCTAGGGTTCACCTAGGTACTTTGCCTTGCTTGATGTGGTAACTTTTTAGTGTAGTTCTGACATCCCAATTTTGGGACTTAGCCGATTTTTCATGAATTTCCATATGACCCTAAGGGTCCCTTTCTTCATACAAGCTTGCCTAGGGCGATCGGTCAAAACTTGTCTTACTATTCGATTGGTCTTCGCAGTTTCACCCTAGGCAATTCGCCTAGGTCTGTCTTCTTGAGGAGGCCAAAACCCGAAATAAGGAGGTCCAGCCGACCCTGAAACCTCCCCTGTCTTAACTACACTAACCCGATTTTTCAGGGTCCTCAGCGCCATACAACTTTGCCTAGGTCACTTATACTCTTGACTTAGGCCATCTGACTTGGTCCGTGTTTCTTCCTAGGGTTCACCTAGGTACTTTGCCTTGCTTGATGTGGTAACTTTATAGTGTAGTTCTGACATCCCAATTTTGGGACTTAGCCGATTTTTCATGAATTTCCATATGACCCTAAGGGTCCCTTTCTTCATACAAGCTTGCCTAGGGCGATCGGTCAAAACTTGTCTTACTATTCGATTGGTCTTCGCACTTTCACCCTAGGCAGTTTGCCTAGGTGTAGCTTCTTGAGGAGGTCAAAACCCAAAATAAGGAGGTTCAGCCGACCCAAAAACCTCCCCTGTCTGAACTACACTAACCCGATTTTACAGGGTCCTCAGCGCCATACAACTTTGCCTAGGTCACATGTACTCTTGACTTAGGCCATCTGACTTGGTCCGTGTTTCTTCTTAGGGTTCACCTAGGTACTTTGCCTTGCTTGATGTGGTAACTTTTTAGTGTAGTTCAGACATCCCAATTTTGGGACTTAGCCGATTTTTCATGGATTTTCCATATGACCCATAGGGTCCCTTTCTTCATACAAGCTTGCCTAGGGCGATCGGTCAAAACTTGTCTTACTATTCGATTGGTCTTCGCACTTTCACCCTAGGCAGTTTGCCTAGGTGTAGCTTCTTGAGGAGGTCAAAACCCAAAATAAGGAGGTTCAGCCGACCCAAAAACCTCCCCTGTCTGAACTACACTAACCCGATTTTTCAGGGTCCTCAGCGCCATACAACTTTGCCTAGGTCACATGTACTCTTGACTTAGGCCATCTGACTTGGTCCGTGTTTCTTCTTAGGGTTCACCTAGGTACTTTGCCTTGCTTGATGTGGTAACTTTTTAGTGTAGTTCAGACATCCCAATTTTGGGACTTAGCCGATTTTTCATGGATTTTCCATATGACCCATAGGGTCCCTTTCTTCATACAAGCTTGCCTAGGGCGATCGGTCAAAACTTGTCTTACTATTCGATTGGTCTTCGCACTTTCACCCTAGGCAGTTTGCCTAGGTGTAGCTTCTTGAGGAGGTCAAAACCCAAAATAAGGAGGTTCAGCCGACCCAAAAACCTCCCCTGTCTGAACTACACTAACCCGATTTTTCAGGGTCCTCAGCGCCATACAACTTTGCCTAGGTCACATGTACTCTTGACTTAGGCCATCTGACTTGGTCCGTGTTTCTTCTTAGGGTTCACCTAGGTACTTTGCCTTGCTTGATGTGGTAACTTTTTAGTGTAGTTCAGACATCCCAATTTTGGGACTTAGCCGATTTTTCATGGATTTTCCATATGACCCATAGGGTCCCTTTCTTCATACAAGCTTGCCTAGGGCGATCGGTCAAAACTTGTCTTACTATTCGATTGGTCTTCGCACTTTCACCCTAGGCAGTTTGCCTAGGTGTAGCTTCTTGAGGAGGTCAAAACCCAAAATAAGGAGGTTCAGCCGACCCAAAAACCTCCCCTGTCTGAACTACACTAACCCGATTTTTCAGGGTCCTCAGCGCCATACAACTTTGCCTAGGTCACTTGTACTCTTGACTTAGGCCATCTGACTTGGTCCGTGTTTCTTCTTAGGGTTCACCTAGGTACTTTGCCTTGCTTGATGTGGTAACTTTTTAGTGTAGTTCAGACATCCCAATTTTGGGACTTAGCCGAATTTTCATGTATTTCCATATGACCCATAGGGTCCCTTTCTTCATACAAGCTTGCCTAGGGCGATCGGTCAAAACTTGTCTTACTATTCGATTGGTCTTCGCACTTTCACCCTAGGCAGTTTGCCTAGGTGTAGCTTCTTGAGGAGGTCAAAACCCAAAATAAGGAGGTTCAGCCGACCCAAAAACCTCCCCTGTCTAAACTACACTAACCAGATTTTTCAGGGTCCTCACCGTCATACAACTTTGCCTAGGTCACTTGCACTCTTGACTTAGGCCATCTGACTTGGTCCGTGTTTCTTCCTAGGGTTCACCTAGGTACTTTGCCTTGCTTGATGTGGTAACTTTTTAGTGTAGTTCTGACATCCCAATTTTGGGACTTAGCCGATTTTTCATGTATTTCCATATGACCCTTAGGGTCCCTTTCTTCATACAAGCTTGCCTAGGGCGATCGGTCAAAACTTGTCTTACTATTCGATTGGTCTTCGCACTTTCACCCTAGGCAGTTTGCCTAGGTGTAGCTTCTTGATGAGGCCAAAACCCAAAATAAGGGGGTTCGGCCGACCCAAAAACCTACCCTGTCTAAACTACACTAACCAGATTTTTCAGGGTCCTCAGCGCCATACAACTTTGCCTAGGTCACTTGTTCTCTTGACTTAGGCCATCTGACTTGGTCCGTGTTTCTTCCTAGGGTTCACCTAGGTACTTTGCCTTGCTTGGTGTGGTAACTTTTTAGTGTAGTTCTGACATCCTCATTTTGGGACTTAGCCGATTTTTCGTAAAATGCCATATGACCCATATGGGTCCTTTCCTTCATATAAGTTTGCCTTGCTTGGTGTGGTAACATTTGAGTGTAGTTCTGACATCATCATTTTGGGACTTAGCCGATTTTTCGTCAAATACCATATGACCCATATGGGTCCTTTCCTTCATATAAGTTTGCCTTGCTTGGTGTGGTAACTTTTTAGTGTAGTTCAGACATCCCCATTTTGGGACTTAGCCGATTTTTCGTAAAATACCATATGACCCATCAGGGACCTTGCCTTCATATAAGTTTGCCTTGCTTGGTGTGGTAACTTGTTAGTGTAGTTCTGACATCATCATTTTGGGACTTAGCCGATTTTTCGTAAAATACCATATGACCCATCAGGGTCCTTTGCTTCATATAAGTTTGCCTTGCTTGGTATGGTAACATTTGAGTGTAGTTCTGACATCATCATTTTGGGACTTAGCCGATTTTTCGTAAAATACCATATGACCCATATGGGTCCTTTGCTTCATATAAGTTTGCCTTGCTTGGTGTGGTAACTTTTTAGTGTAGTTCTGACATCCCCATTTTGGGACTTAGCCGATTTTTCGTAAAATACCATATGACCCATCAGGGTCCTTGCCTTCATATAAGTTTGCCTTGCTTGGTGTGGTAACATTTGAGTGTAGTTCTGACATCCCCATTTTGGGACTTAGCCGATTTTTCGATCAATACCATATGACCCATCAGGGTCCTTTGCTTCATATAAGTTTGCCTTGCTTGGTGTGGTAACATTTGAGTGTAGTTCTGACATCATCATTTTGGGACTTTGCCGATTTTTCGTAAAATACCATATGACCCATCAGGGACCTTGCCTTCATATAAGTTTGCCTTGCTTGGTGTGGTAACTTGTTAGTGTAGTTCTGACATCATCATTTTGGGACTTAGCCGATTTTTCGTAAAATACCATATGACCCATCAGGGTCCTTTGCTTCATATAAGTTTGCCTTGCTTGGTATGGTAACATTTGAGTGTAGTTCTGACATCATCATTTTGGGACTTAGCCGATTTTTCGTAAAATACCATATGACCCATATGGGTCCTTTGCTTCATATAAGTTTGCCTTGCTTGGTGTGGTAACTTTTTAGTGTAGTTCTGACATCCCCATTTTGGGACTTAGCCGATTTTTCGTAAAATACCATATGACCCATCAGGGTCCTTGCCTTCATATAAGTTTGCCTTGCTTGGTGTGGTAACATTTGAGTGTAGTTCTGACATCCCCATTTTGGGACTTAGCCGATTTTTCGATCAATACCATATGACCCATCAGGGTCCTTTGCTTCATATAAGTTTGCCTTGCTTGGTGTGGTAACATTTGAGTGTAGTTCTGACATCATCATTTTGGGACTTTGCCGATTTTTCGTAAAATACCATATGACCCATCAGGGTCCTTGCCTTCATATAAGTTTGCCTTGCTTGGTGTGGTAACACATGAGTGTAGTTCTGACATCCCCATTTTGGGACTTAGCCGATTTTTCGATCCATACCATATGACCCATCAGGGTCCTTGCCTTCATATAAGTTTGCCTTGCTTGGTGTGGTAACATTTTAGTGTAGTTCTGACATCACCATTTTGGGACTTAGCCGATTTTTCGTAAAATACCATATGACCCATCAGGGTCCTTGCCTTCATATAAGTTTGCCTTGCTTGGTGTGGTAACATTTTAGTGTAGTTCTGACATCACCATTTTGGGACTTAGCCGATTTTTCGTAAAATACCATATGACCCATCAGGGTCCTTTGCTTCATATAAGTTTGCCTTGCTTGGTGTGGTAACATTTGAGTGTAGTTCTGACATCCCCATTTTGGGACTTAGCCGATTTTTCGTAAAATACCATATGACCCATCAGGGTCCTTTGCTTCATATAAGTTTGCCTTGCTTGGTGTGGTAACATTTGAGTGTAGTTCTGACATCCCCATTTTGGGACTTAGCCGATTTTTCGTAAAATACCATATGACCCATCAGGGTCCTTTGCTTCATATAAGTTTGCCTTGCTTGGTGTGGTAACATTTGAGTGTAGTTCTGACATCCCCATTTTGGGACTTAGCCGATTTTTCGTATAATACCATATGACCCATCAGGGTCCTTTGCTTCATATAAGTTTGCCTTGCTTGGTGTGGTAACATTTGAGTGTAGTTCTGACATCCCCATTTTGGGACTTAGCCGATTTTTCGTAAAATACCATATGACCCATCAGGGTCGTTTCCTTCATATAAGTTTGCCTTGCTTGGTGTGGTAACATTTGAGTGTAGTTCTGACATCCCCATTTTGGGACTTAGCCGATTTTTCGATCAATACCATATGACCCATCAGGGTCCTTTCCTTCATATAAGTTTGCCTTGCTTGATGTGGTAACACATGAGTGTAGTTCTGACATCCCCATTTTGGGACTTAGCCGATTTTTCGATCCATCCCATATGACCCATCAGGGTCCTTTTTCTTCATATAAGTTTCCCAAGACTTAGTGCTTTTTTCCTTTGGACACCAATATCACCCTTGCGGGTATCTTTGATCTTCTCACTTTGTATTGGCCGAATGTAGGTCTTGCCATGCCAAACATATAATTGTTCTACACCAAGTCTCTATCTCGTACCGCCAGCTCGGTACATTCGATTAACCTGCCCTTAAGGCACCCGGGACTTAGCCATTTTTTCACATTTTTCATGATTTTGAGGCAACTTTTCTCGACTTTGTCACCTTATATCACCAAGATCCTTTCCCTTTAGCGCTTCACTCTGTTCGTATGATATTTAGCGCTGACTATCACCTTTCTGTCGCTGAGCTCAACTTCTTATTCGGTGCCATAGAGCCAGAGATATTTGGTGTATGCTGTTATAAGGGAAGTTTGTCACTTTTTCAAAGGCCCACTTTGGGACGCCCATATCTCACCTTCAGGTATCTTCGATCTTCTTGTCGTCTATGGACGAAACTTAGGCCTTGTCTTGGCCAACTTATAAATGTTCTACGGCCAAGCCGTATCTCTTACCGCCAGCCCGGTATTCATGGACTTAGTTGGATTTTCGCCTCTCGTGGTAACAATTTCAGACTTTGACTCACAATAACACCCAAACGGTCACATGCTAGCGCTTTGCTTGGAAGAAATTATAGTTAGCGCTACCTTTTCTCTTTCCATCGATACCTTGTTCGTTCCATTCCATGCCATACAGCCGAAGTTATGATGTTTCCCGTTTTCCATATCATGTGGAGCTTATGCTCTGGGAAAACCATCTAACACCTGTACCACCCTTTTAGGTACCACCGATCTCGAGACTATGTTCGGGCCAAATATAGGTTATAACATGCCCAACTTATAATTGTTCTACACCAAGTCTCTATCTCTTACCGCCTGCTCGGTATTTTACTCGTAAGTCCAAATTTCACAACTTGTACTTTTTGGCCCAATGTACTCGAGTTTCAATTTTGGTAACATTTTTCGACTTTGACGCTTAATAACTTCCAAATCATGCTAGTTAGCGCTTTGCTTTCTTCTAGTCGTATCTAGCGCTGGGTGTTACCTTTCCAAAACATATCCTAGCTTAACAATCCATGCCATACAGCCGGAGCTATACGGTGCACAAGTCAAATCCATTTTAGCCATGTTTCATTTTTGCCAATTTTTGACCACTCGTATCACCCTTCCAGAGTGGTCCGATCTTCTCGCTGTCTATGGACGACTTTTAGGTCTCGTAGAGGCAAACTTATAAGTATTCTACGTCAACCCGCTATCTCTTACCGCCTGCTCGGTATTCTTGGTCTTGTGTGATTTTTGGAAATTTTGGTATTATTTTTCCACTTTGTCGCTTAATAACTCAGTTTTGCTCAACACTTAGCGCTTCGGTTGTTTGGGATTATAGTTAGCGCTCGGTTCGACCTTTCCAACACTGATCTTAGCTTGTCGATCCGTTCCATACAGCCTGAGTTATTCGCGATACCGTGTTTCAACCCATTTCTCAAGTCTCGTTTTGGTCCAACTTTGAACCAGCCATATCACCCTGATGGGTACCTCCGATCTTCTCGCTCTATATTGGCCAAAGTTAGGTCTTGTGGTAACGTACTTATGATTGTTCTACGCCGTGTTCGTAGCTCTTATCGTTCGCCCGCTATTTTCGATCATAAGGTGAATTTTCGCCTCTAAACCACCATTTTTCACCTTTGCCCTCTAATATGACCGACTTGCTCAACACCTAGCGCTTCGCTTGGTAGGACACATAGCTAGCGCTCGTCAAGACCTTTCCAACGCATATCCAAGCTTTCCGATCCGAGCCATACAGCCTGAGCTATAGGCGATACCGTTTTTCCCATTTTCTTGGTCACATGCACTTTAGGGTACCCCTTTTTGCCTTTGACCCTTAATACCTCCTCCGGGTCACTAGTAGGCGCTCAGCTTGGTAGGAAACATAGCTAGAGCAGGCCTTCACCTTTCCAAAACTGCCTCAAGTGTACCGATCCGACATCTAGAACCAAAGTTATGGTCATTCCTATCATGCTCTACTTTCATGGTCAACCTCCACCAAGCACACCTAGGTTGGACCAACTTTCACCAACTCATCTCGAACCCCAAATTTGCTTCGACCTACTAGGTTTCCCTAGTAAAGTGGTCAAAACATCCATTACAACACGACTGGTCTTTCTGGTGGTCGACCTAGGCGACTTTGTTCGACGACCACCACCCCATGGAACTAAAAGACGTCCCTTGATACGGACCACCGATACATTTTCCGGCCTGTCTAAACTACACTCATCGAAATTTTTTTGGGTCCCCACCGTCATACAAGTTTGCCTAGGTCAAGTTTTTCTTCCGGATCGGCCGCGGACCTCACTTTTCATTATCTAGGGAGGCCATAGGGCCCCAAAAGGGGTTTTTTAAAATTTTCGACACTTTCGACTTTGGTCGGATTTTTTCCGATTTTGGTCCGACCTAGGGACTTGGTGGTCCAAGGAGCCTCGGGACCAAACTTTTTTCTCAGGGGTCCCTACCTCCATACAACTTTGCCTAGGTCAATTTTTTGTTCCAAATCGACCGCGGATTTCACTTTTCAATATCTGGGGCTCGTGTAGAGTCCGAATATGAGGTTTTCTCATTTTTCGACATTTTCGACTTTTTTCGACTTTTTTCGGGTTTTTCGACCTAGGGGTCCGCCGAACAAATTTTGGGTCAAAAATTTTTATTGAACTAGTCGAAAGTACGCAAAAAGATAAGACTTTTTGCCGAAGACACCATGCCCCGGAACCGACTCCTTCCCCTTCAAAATTGGGGACAAACGTGATTTTTGAAACTTTTCCTTAGGGAGCCCAAGACTTAGAAAATTTTCAAATTCTCGATTTTTCGATTGCGAGCTAGCGCTTTGCGGTCTTCGGCAATGTTGTAGATCTCGACGAGATAAGACTTTTTGGTCAAGGGACATTTTGCCCTCCGACCCCTCCTTCCCCCCGCAAATCGCCCCCCAAAGTGCAATTTTTGCATTTTCACCTCTTTGCACGCACTGTTCGGCCCAAATGGCCACTTTCTATGGGTCTGAGCGCTTTGCGGTCTTCGGCAAACTTTTAGAGCGTACCAAGCCCTAATTATAATTCTTCTACACCACCTTCGTTCCTCTTCATCCCTGGCCGCTATTCGCGTACCAAGGTAATTTTTGTTCATTTTGTCAACATTTTTCATCTTTGACTGCTTATATCGGCCTTGCCATGAACCGATAGCGCTTCGCTGTGTTCTAACGTAAGTTAGTACTGCTCAATACCTTTCCAAATCATGTCTTAGATTGTCATTTGCTTGCATACAGCCGGAGCTATGAGCGATACCGTAAAAAGTACCGAAACTTGGAAAAATCCTTTGATCGCCCATATCCCCCCTTTGGGGGCCAGATATCGAAAAAAGTTCTGATTCAAAAAGTTGCGCATTAACGTGTTCTAGTTATGCCTAGAACATTTCACTTCGCTAGCTGGCCTGCAACTTAGCCGTAATTGGGATTTTAGGGTGTTCTTGGAGGGCCCATTTCCTGCGACTTGGTATCTTTTGGGCCCAATGTTTCTCTAATATCTCCACGAGTTTTCCAGATAGCCTTTTCAAACTTTCAGGGTGCCTAGAACACCTCAAGACCTTTCCAACGCTATGCCGTTTGCCTCGCTCGGACATCTACAGCCAAAGTTATTCGAGGTACACGGTACCTTACCCTGTTTTCTCAGTACTTGGTCGAAAATTTCGATCAGCCATATGACCGACTTGGACAACCCTGAGCGGGTTGGCCCCATATAACTAAACTTTCGTCTCGTGGAGGCAAACTTATAAATATTCCACGTCAACTCGCTATCTCGTACCGCCTTGACGGTATACTTGGTCCAAGGGCCATTTCCAGCGACTTGGTCGCAATTTCGCTCTAAGTTTCGCTAATACCTTCGTCCGTGGACATGGTGATTTTTTGTTCGTATTTTTCCTTGATAGTCCCACTCAAGACTATTCCATACCAGAGCCAAGCGTCCCGCTAAGTGCCATACAGCCTGAGCAGTAATTCATGAAAGGTACCTCTACCAGTTTTTGCCATACTTGGGTACAAACTTTGGATCGCCCATATCTCCACTTTGGAGGCCAGCCAGCACCTTGGCCTCATATACTTTTTTGTTGGTCATACCATGCACCAAATATAATTGTTCTACGCCAACTTGCTATCTCTTCTCCAACTTGCCGTTATTCTTGGTCCAAGTCCCATTTCATTCGTTTTTGGACCCATTTTGCTATATGTTTCACTAATAGCTTCGGCCATGGACAAGCTGATTTTCTATTTGTATTTTTCCTTGATAGTCCCACTCAAGACCATTCCAAAACACACCGCAGCTTGTCGCTCGGTGGCAAACTGACCGAGTTATAATTCATGAAAGGTACCTCAACTTGGTACACCACGTGGTCGGCCCAAACCATAAACCGACCAAACGACCGACTTGGAGCACCCTGACCGGGTTGGCCCCATATAATGAAAGTTGCGTCTCTACACGCCCAACTTATGAATATTCTACGCCAAGTCGCTATCTCTTACCGGTAAGCCGGTATTCACCTTCCAAGGGGGATTTTGGTCAAGTGCCATTTCCTGCGACTTGGTCCCCGAATACGACCATCATCACCTAATATCTCCGTGGTCTTTCAACTCAGCCTCATGAAACTTTCAGGGTAGATAGGTCTCCCCGAGACCTTTCCAACGGTGAGCCGTTTGCCTCGCTCGGCCATATACAGCCGAAGTTATTAATGGTACTTGGTACCTTACCCTGTTTTTTCCATACTTGTTCGTACTTGGGTACAAACTTTGTATCGCCCATATCTCCACTTTGGAGGCCAGCCAGCACCTTGGCCCCAAATACTTTTTTGTTGGTCATACTATGCCCAAAATATAAATGTTCTACGTCAACTTGCTATCTCTTCTCCAACTTGCCGTTATTCTTGGTCCAAGTCCCATTTCATTCGTTTTTGGACCCATTTTGCTATATGTTTCACTAATAGCTTCGGCCATGGACAAGCTGATTTTCTATTTGTATTTTTGCTTGATAGTCCCACTCAAGACCATTCCAAATCACATCGCAACTTGTCGCTCGGTGGCAAACTGACCGAGTTATAATTCATGAAAGGTACCTCTTCTTGGTACACCACATGGTCGGCCCAAACCATAAACCGACCAAACGACCGACTTGGAGCACCCTGACCGGGTTGCCCCCATATAATGAAAGTTGCGTCTTTACACGCCCAACTTATGAATATTCTACGCCAAGTCGCTATCTCTTACCGGTAAGCCGGTATTCACCTTCCAAGGGGGATTTTGGTCAAGTGCCATTTCCTGCGACTTGGTCCCCGAATACGACCATCATCACCTGATATCTCCGTGGTCTTTCAACTCAGCCTCATGAAACTTTCAGGGTAGATAGGTCTCCCCGAGACCTTTCCAACGGTGAGCCGTTTGCCTCGCTCGGCCATATACAGCCGAAGTTATTAATGGTACTTGGTACCTTACCCTGTTTTTTCCATACTTGTTCGTACTTGGGTACAAACTTTGTATCGCCCATATCTCCACTTTGGAGGCCAGCCAGCACCTTGGCTCCAAATACTTTTTTGTTGGTCATACTATGCCCAAAATATAAATGTTCTACGTCAACTTGCTATCTCTTCTCCAACTTGCCGTTATTCTTGGTCCAAGTCCCATTTCATTCGTTTTTGGACCCATTTTGCTATATGTTTCACTAATAGCTTCGGCCATGGACAAGCTGATTTTCTATTTGTATTTTTGCTTGATAGTCCCACTCAAGACCATTCCAAATCACATCGCAACTTGTCGCTCGGTGGCAAACTGACCGAGTTATAATTCATGAAAGGTACCTCTTCTTGGTACACCACATGGTCGGCCCAAACCATAAACCGACCAAACGACCGACTTGGAGCACCCTGACCGGGTTGCCCCCATATAATGAAAGTTGCGTCTTTACACGCCCAACTTATGAATATTCTACGCCAAGTCGCTATCTCTTACCGGTAAGCCGGTATTCACCTTCCAAGCGTGATTTTGGTCAAGTGCCATTTCCTGCGACTTGGTCCCCGAATTGGACCATCATCACCTAATATCTCCGTGGTCTTTCAACTCAGCCTCATGAAACTTTCAGGGTAGATAGGTCTCCCCAATACCTTTCCAACGATATGCGGTTTGCCTCGCTAGGCCATCTACAGCCGAAGTTATTCATGGTACTTGGTACCTTACCCTGTTTTTTCCATACTTGTTCATACTTGGGTACAAACTTTGAATCGCCCATATCACCACTTTGGAGGCCAGCCAGCGCCTTGGCCCCATATACTTTTTTGTTGGTCATACCATGTCCAAAATATAAATGTTCCACGCCAACTTGCTATCTCTTCTCCAACTTGCCGTTATTCTTGGTCCAAATCCCATTTCATTCGTTTTCGGACCCATTTTGCTATATGTTTCACTAATAGCTTCGGCCATGGGCAAGCTGATTTTCAATTTGTATTTTTCCTTGATAGTCCCACTCAAGACCATTCCAAATCACACCGGAACTTTCCGCTCGGTGGCAAACTGACCGAGTTATAATTCATGAAAGGTACCTCACCTTGGTACACTACGTGGTCGGCCCAAACCATAAACCGACCAAACGACCGACTTGGAGCACCCTGACCGGGTTGCCCCCATATAATGAAAGTTGCGTCTATTCACGCCCAACTTATGAATATTCTACGCCAAGTCGCTATCTCTTACCGGTAAGCCGGTATTCACCTTCCAAGGGTGATTTTCGTCAAGTGCCATTTCCTGCGACTTGGTCCCCGAATTGGACCATCATCACCTAATATCTCCGTGGTCTTTCAACTTAGGCTCATGAAACTTTCAGGGTAGATAGGTCACCTCGAGACCTTTCCAACGATATGCGGTTTGCCTCGCTCGGCCACCTACAGCCGAAGTTATTCATGGTACTTGGTACCTTACCCTGTTTTTTCCATACTTGTTCGTACTTGGGTACAAACTTTGAATCGCCCATATCACCACTTTGGAGGCCAGCCAGCGCCTTGGCCCCATACACATTTTTGTTGGTCATACCACGCACTAGTTATAAATGTTCTACGCAAGCTTGCTATCTCTTCTCCAACTTGCGGTTATTTTTGACTCAAGTCCCATTTCCATAGTTTTTGGTACCAATTTGCTCTATGTTTCGCTAATAGCTTCGCCCAAGGACTTTGTGATTTTTTGTTCGCATTTTTCCTAAATAGTCCCACTCAAGACTATTCCAAATCACTTCTTAGCTTGTCGCTCAGTGCCATACAGCCAGAGTTTTAATTCATGAAAGGTACATCACCTTGGTACACCACGTGGTCGGTCCAAACCATCAACCAACCATATGACCGACTTCGAGTCGAGCTAGCGGCTAGGCCCCGTATAATTAAATGCGTGTCTTGATGCGGGCTACTGACGGTCTGAACAATGTAGCTCGCTAGCTCGTCTCTAAACTTGTGTTTTGGTCGAATATTGGGTGTTCATGTACCACTTCGGGTAACATGGACTTTGGTGCAACTTTACCACTTGTGCACTTAATAAATTCCCGGTCATTCAAGTCTTTGCCTTCATACTTTCAGGGTAGTTAGGTCTCGTCGAGACCTTTCCATACATATGCCAAACTCATCGATCGGACATCTATAGCCCGAGTTATTCGCGGTACACCGTACCTTACCCTGTTTTTTCCTCAATTGGGTACAAACCTTGGAACACCCATATCGCCCCTTTAGAGACTAGCTGGCACGTTGGCCTCATATAATGATAAGTGCACCTCAACTAGGGCTACTGACGGTCAGAACATTTCAACTTGCTAGCTCGGGCCCACACTTGTGTTTTTCTCGAATATATGGTTCAAGTGTGCCACTTTGGGCACTTTTGGACATTTTGTCCCCACACAACTTTCTTGCCTTGGTAGATAGGGTCTTGTGTTCTCGGGCAAAAAGATGCACCAAGATATGGTCTAACTTTCGTTCTTATACCGCAAAGCGCTATCTCCAACACCCGAGGAGATAGAAAGTGATTATGTTCGGTATATCGGTCTTCCATGGCCTACTATGGTAAGCCCCTGCAGGTATGCAACCGAAGGTGCTTGGTACATATATTTGGTGCAATATCGGTGCAAAGTAGGTGTTTCCTTGATCGGGCTATAACTTTCTTGGTTGATGTTGGATTGCTTTGCGGTCTTCGGGGGATAGTTAGGGAACATGTTGGCCAACATTTTCTTATTCCTCAGCCTGGCCGTACCTCTTACCGTCTAGGCGGTATTCATGCTCTAAGTTGGAACTTGTGTTCCATCGGGCAACTTTTCTGACTTTGACGCTTAATAACTTCCGTTCATATGCAGTCTAAGCTCTGCAACTCTCAGGAAAGCTAGTACTACTCATTTCCTTTCCATATCAGTCTTTGGCTTGTCGATCCGATGTCTACAGCCTTAGTTATTCACGTTCCCTGTGAAGGTAGGTTTTTGCCCATTTTACAGTTCATGTGGTAACATTCCCGGACTTTGCCGGCTTTCTCTTCATGTGGTAACTTGCTTGCTCATGTGGTAACTTGATAGTGTATTTCCGACAGACCCAATCTGGGACTTAGCCGATTTTTCTCTTCATATTATATGAATCCATCACTAGGCCATCTTGCTTGCTTGTGTGGTAACTTGAAAGTGTATGTCTGACAGACCCAATCTTGGACTTAGCCAATTTTTCTCTTCATGTCATATGGATCCTTCACTAGGCCATCTTGCTTGCTTGTGTGGTAACTTGGAAGTGTATTTCTGACAGACCCAATCTGGGACTTAGCCGATTTTTCTCTTCATATTATATGGATCCATCACTAGGCCATCTTGCTTGCTTGTGTGGTAACTTGGAAGTGTATTTCTGACAGACCCAATCTGGGACTTAGCCGATTTTTCTCTTCATATTATATGGATCCGGGACTTAGCCAATTTTTCTCTTCATGTGGTAACGTATGCCAATCGCTCACAAGTCATGGGATAAGGGTACTTGTGTTCTTCCATCTTCTAAGTCCCGCACGGGGACATCGTGATCGCCCCAAGTCCGGAATAGCGCCAAGTCAAGCCCCACGGTGGCCGTGCAGGACCTGTTAGCGGCGGCCCCACTGACAGCACTAATCCGGACTTAGAAATTATATCTTTCTAATCGAACACCACACACGCAACACCACCATACCACCATCTCCTTGCAAGTACCTAAGTACCCGCAACTCCATGGTGAAGGCAATGTCACTCCATCACCAACCTCTTTGCATTGCAAGCACTTGCGTACCTACAACACTCCGAAGAAGGCAACGGCGCGCGATGCTCGACTCCACACACCACACCACACCACACCACCGATGGCCAGCCAGCCAGCCAGCCCAGCTAAGGGCTAACCCACCAACCAACCACCAATGGCCTAGGCCAGCCGGATCCCACCTTCAAGTCCAAGCACAGCCAAGTGCAAGTACCGCCAAGTGTTCACCAACCAACCATCACACCAGGTCAGCCGGCCAGTACCCACCTTCAAGTGCCATTACCCTCGGGTGCAAGCCCAATCAAGTGTTAACCAACCAACCCGGCCAAGGCAGCCAACAGGCCGGCACCCTACAGCACCGACCCGCCATCACCACCTCAACCGTTGACCATGCAAGTGGCCTCGGACAACAGGTGACACCCGAAGTACATCCGAAGAACGTATATCAAGTGTTTGCTCACCAAGTCCTCAACCAACCCCAAGTACCCGGAGGTACCCAGAGTGTTGGATCCGCCAACCCGTCCCGGCACTCCAAGTCCTTGCGAACCCAAAGTGTTTGCCCGGTAGGGCCATTGTATCACAACGCTTGCGACCATGCAAGTGGCCTCGAACAAGGTGACAGGGGTATCTTCACCAAGTTCTCAACCAACCCCAAGTACCCGGAGGTACCCAGAGTGTTGGGTCCGCCAACCACTACCAGCACTCCAAGTCCTCGCGAACATAAAGTGTTTGCCCGGTAGGGCCATTAGACCACAACGCTTGCTAACCATGCAAGTGGTCTCGGACAACAGGTGACACCCGAAGTACATCCGGAGAGTGTACAACAAGTGTTTGTTCACCAAGTCCTCAACCAACCCCAAGTACCCGGAGGTACCCAGAGTGTTGGGTCCGCCAACCACTACCAGCACTCTAAGTCCTCGCGAACCCAAAGTGTTTGCCCGGTAGGGCCATTAGACCACAACGCTTGCTAACCATGCAAGTGGTCTCGGACAACAGGCGATACCCGAAGTACATCCGAAGAGTGTATATCAAGTGTTTGTTCACCAAGTCCTCAACCAACCCCAAGTACCCGGAG
Source organism: Anopheles ziemanni (assembly GCF_943734765.1). Lineage (NCBI taxonomy): Eukaryota > Metazoa > Arthropoda > Insecta > Diptera > Culicidae > Anopheles > Anopheles ziemanni. Next base: position 15,425 of record NW_026689803.1, on the reverse strand, counting down.
GTACCCAGAGTGTTGGATCCGCAAACCCGTCCCGGCACTCCAAGTCCTTGCGAACCCAAAGTGTTTGCCCGGTAGGGCCATTGTATCACAACGCTTGCTACCATGCAAGTGGCCTCGGACAACAGGTGACACCCGAAGTACATCCGGAGAGTGTACAACAAGTGTTTGTTCACCAAGTCCTCAACCAACCCCAAGTACCCGGAGGTACCCAGAGTGTTGGATCCGCCAACCCGTCCCGGCACTCCAAGTCCTTGCGAACCCAAAGTGTTTGCCCGGTAGGGCCATTGAATCACAACGCTTGCTAACCATGCAAGTGGTCTCGGACAACAGGTGACACCCGAAGTACATCCGGAGAGTGTATATCAAGTGTTTGTTCACCAAGTCCTCAACCAACCCCAAGTACCCGGAGGTACCCAGAGTGTTGG
>NW_026689803.1:0-10000 GCF_943734765.1 Anopheles ziemanni | reverse complement strand
CTCACGCGGGAACACGGACGCTCTAAATACTTCGAATTCCAATGCCAGTATATTGTAAACCACGGGTTCTTTAATGCTAGCGGGTCGTCGCGACCCTAGTTAACATCATGGTGCACGTCTCGTGACGGGTGTCACGGCGTAGTTAAATGTATGCGATACATTTCTCAAATATAAGCGCTCAGTCATCTGTACATCATGGTAGGTTCCCACGACGTGCAATATGCGTTCAACTTATCAATGTTCATGTGTCCTGCAGTTCACATTATGACGCGCAGTTAGCTGCGGTCTTCATCGATCCATGAGCCGAGTGATCCACTGCCGAGGGTGACTAACTTGCGTAAGCCGCCGCTGTGCGCGTATACCCGTTCCCCGTAGGGAGGAGCAAGCCGCCGCTTAGAGACGAAGCATAAAGTGTCCTCATTCCACATAGGGCAAGCTGGATGAATCCATTTTACCCAGGACGGCCGAAGCGGCGTGGACCAGGGGAGAACTGAACCTTATACTTCACACCACAGTAAGTCTACGTGTCCTCTTCCACATAGGGCAAGCTAGAACTAACTATCTTACCCAGGACTGCCGAAGCAGCGTGGACCAGGGGAGGAACACACTTTTCATGGAAACGTAAGGCATCCATGACTGCCATAACGTAAGCCGCCGCTGTGCGCGTATACCCGTTCCCCGTAGGGAGGAGCAAGCCGCCGCTTAGAGACGAAGCATAAAGTGTCCTCATTCCACATAGGGCAAGCTGGATGAATCCATTTTACCCAGGACGGCCGAAGCGGCGTGGACCAGGGGAGAACTGAACTTTATACTTCACACCACAGTAAGTCTACGTGTCCTCTTCCACATAGGGCAAGCTAGAACTAACTATCTTACCCAGGACTGCCGAAGCAGCGTGGACCAGGGGAGGAACACACTTTTCATAGAAACGTAAGGCATCCATGACTGCCATAGTGCGTAAGCCGCCGCTGTGCGCGTAAACCCGTTCCCCGTAGGGAGGAGTCAAGCCGCCGCTTAGAGACGAAGTATTAAGTGTCCTCTTCCACATAGGGCAAGCTAGAACTAACTATCTTACCCAGGACCGCCGAAGCAGTGTGGACCAGGGGAGGACTATACTTTATACTTCACACACTAGCCATACTGAAGTCATCACTTGGTGGGGGTGAACTACGGCGGTATCTATCGTTTTGGTTCGGTCTATATAGGGTCGCTTGCATGCTCATTCGAATATAATGTAATTGTGTATGGCAATATGAGCATGCCCAAGTGATGACTTTGTTTCAAGCTCAACAGGTAGGGTATTGAGTCCTCTTCCACATAGGGCAAGCTAGAATGAACTATCTTACCCAGGACCGCCGGAGCAGCGTGGACCAGTGGAGGACTCTATACTTTATACTTCACACCACAGTATTGAGTACTTCTTGCATAAAGCCCCTAATGAGAACCACGAGGGCTCTCTCAATGTAGAACCACAAGGGCTCTAGTACCGATTCTCTCGGTACGGCTTGGTCCGTGTTCCTTTATGCTTGTACTCTTAGAAAGTCTCAACCCGGAGGTCTTGACTTTGATTGTCATAGTTGGACTACGACGGGGCATCCGACCATTGCTGATCGAACACCCCTGATTCACCATCTTTCGGGTAGGCGGTACGCGTACCTCCGGACGCGGAAGTCTCAACCCGGAGGTCTTGACTTTGATTGTCATAGTTGGACTACGACGGGGTATCCGACTCATCGAATACCCCAGAAGCACACCATCTTTCGGGTAGGCGGTACGCGTACCTCCGGACGCGGAAGTCTCAACCCGGAGGTCTTGACTTTGATTGTCATAGTTGGACTACGACGGGGTATCCGACTCATCGAATACCCCAGAAGCACACCATCTTTCGGGTAGGCGGTACGCGTACCTCCGGACGCGGAAAGTCTCAACCCGGAGGTCTTGACTTTGGTTGTCATAGTTGGACTATGACGGGGCATCCGACCATTGCTGATCGAACACCCCTGTTACACCATCTTTCGGATAGGCGGTGCGCGACACCACCGACGCGGAAAGTCTCAACCCGGAGGTCTTGACTTTGTATTGTTGGATAGTCCTCTTCCACTATAGGGCAAGCTGGAAACATTCCATTTTACCCAGGACTGCCGAGGCAGCGTGGACCAGGGGAGAACTTCACGGAATCTTCAGGCATCCATGATTGCCATAGTGCGTAAGCCGCCGCTGTGCGCGTCAACTCGTTCCCCGTGAGGAGGAGTCTAGCCGCCGCTAAAAGACGAAGCATTAAGTGTCCTCATTCCACTATAGGGCAAGCTAGAATTAACTATCTTACCCAGGACCGCCGAAGCAGCGTGGACCAGGCGAGGACTATACTTTATACTTCACACCACAGTATTGAGTACGACTTGCATAAAGCCCCTAATGAGAACCACGAGGGCTCTCTCAATGTAGAACCACGAGGGCTCTAGTACCGATTCTCTCGGTACGGCTTGGTCCGTGTTCCTTTATGCTTGTACTCGCGGAAAGTCTCAACCCGGAGGTCTTGACTTTGATTGTCATAGTTGGACTACGACGGGGCATCCGACCATTGCTGACCGAACACCCCTGATTCATCATCTTTCGGATAGGAGGTGCGCCCACCTCCGACGCGGAAGTCTCAACCCGGAGGTTCGGACTTAGAGTTTTTCCCATTTAAAAGTTTTTCTCTTAGCCATACTGAAGTCATCACTTGGTGAACGATTGAACTAGGGCGGGTTAATCGTTTATAGGTATCATGTGGTTTGCATGCTCTCTTAGGTTAAGGTCATGTGGTTGGCTATCGAGCATGCCCAAGTGATGACTTTGTTTCACGCTTGCTTGATTTCTTCATGATTCCCTGTTATATAGTGTAATCATTCGAGAACAGGGAATCTTTGGTTTTGCTCAACAGGTATTGGATGTCAACTTGGTATCTAGATCGCATTAAGTCTCAACCCTTAGGTTCGGACTTGTATAGTGACATCTTGTTACGGTCTTGAGTCTCAACCCGCAGGTTCGGACTACTTAGTGTTTGATCGAATATAATATGGCAACTTGTGCCTAAGTCTCAACCCGCAGGTTCGGACTTCTGTTTATTTGGCCAATGTATGTATAAGGCAACTTGTGCCTAAGTCTCAACCCGCAGGTTCGGACTTGTGTATTTGTTCGAAGTCATGTATAAGGCAACGTGTGCCTAAGTCTCAACCCGCAGGTTCGGACTTGTTAGTGTTTCGTCAACTTTCATATGGCAACTTGTGCCTAAGTCTCAACCCGCAGGTTCGGACTTGTGTATTTGTTCGAAGTCATGTATAAGGCAACTTGTGCCTAAGTCTCAACCCGCAGGTTCGGACTTGTGTATTTGTTCGAAGTCATGTATAAGGCAACGTGTGCCTAAGTCTCAACCCGCAGGTTCGGACTTGTTAGTGTTTCGTCAACTTTCATATGGCAACTTGTGCCTGAGTCTCAACCCGCAGGTTCGGACTTCTATAGTGTTTCGTCAATTATCATATGGCAACTTGTGCCGAAGTCTCAACCCGCAGGTTCGGACTTCTGGAAGGATCACTTGGCCACTAATGATCCTTCCGCAGGTTCACCTACGGAAACCTTGTTACGACTTTTACTTCCTCTAAATCATCAAGTTCGGTCAACTTCGATAAAGCAGACGCGGTTCACGAGGATCCAGCGAACGATCATCTCCAAAGACCTCACTAAATAATCCATCGGTAGTAGCGACGGGCGGTGTGTACAAAGGGCAGGGACGTATTCAACGCTGGCTGATGACCAGCACTTACTAGAAGTTCCGAGTTCATATGGACCATTGCAATCCATAATCCCTACTAAGTGAGTATTTGAGTGATTTCCCGTTCCTCTCGGAATAGGAGACACGCTGCTACCCACATTGTAGCACGCGTGTAGCCCAGAACATCTAAGGGCATCACGGACCTGTTATCGCTCGATCTCATTTTGCTAAACACAAATTGTCCTGCTAAGCAGCGTACCGTAAGTGCACTTGCGCACACGAACAGCGAAGGTGTCAGGTCATACTCCACCGAAAGGTCCTAACCCGTTCCAATCGGCATCGACGCATTAACGCTGACTGCGTTCTAGTTAGCATATGTGAGTCACGTTCGTTATCGGAATTAACCAGACAAATCAATCCACGAACTAAGAACGGCCATGCACCACTACCCTTAAATTTGAGAAAGAGCTATTAATCTGTCTCACCTCCATAAGTTCGGACCTGGTAAGTTTTCCCGTGTTGAGTCAAATTGAACCGCAAGCTCCATTTCATTGTGGTGCCCTTCCGTCAATTCCTTTAAGTTTCAACTTTGCAACCATACTTCCCCCGGAACCTGACTTTGGTTTCCCGGAAGCTACTGAGAGCACCTGGTTGTAGCGTCTCCCAATTGCTAGTTGGCATCGTTTACGGTTAGAACTAGGGCGGTATCTAATCGCCTTCGATCCTCTAACTTTCGTTCTTGATTAAAGAAAGCATCCTTGACAAATGCCTTCGCTTTAGTTAGTCTTACGACGGTCTACGAATTTCACCTCTCGCGCCGTAATACTAGTGTCCCCAACTACTTCTGTTAATCATTACCTCCGGTCTGAGTACAAACCAATGAAAGATTAGACCAAGGTCGTATTCCATTATTCCATGCAAGATTATTCTAGGGCGTTTGGGCACCCTGCTTTAAGCACTCTAATTTGTTCAAGGTAAACGTGAGCGGTCGAGCTCTATGTTACACTTGCACCCGTTGAAGGGCACACCATGACACAGACTTGGTGCCCTACCACACCATTGAGTCGCAACCAGATTCCGACTTGGCCCACCGACCACGGGTTGACCGGGTCGGCGGAGCCGGACTGTGTTGGACAAGTATCAACTTCGAACGTTTTAACCGCAACAATTTTAATATACGCTAGTGGAGCTGGAATTACCGCGGCTGCTGGCACCAGACTTGCCCTCCACTTGATCCTCGTAGAAGGATTTATGCTCTACTCATTCCAATTATGAAACATCATTAAAGAGTTTCATATTGTTATTTCTCGTCACTACCTCCCCGTCCCGGGATTGGGTAATTTACGCGCCTGCTGCCTTCCTTGGATGTGGTAGCCATTTCTCAGGCTCCCTCTCCGGAATCGAACCCTGATTCCCCGTTACCCGTTGCAACCATGGTAGTCCTCTATACTACCATCCATAGTTGATAGGGCAGATATTTGCGAGATCTGTCGTCGGTGCGAGACCATACGATCAGCATCATTATCCAGACTTCAACTCAATGACACGGAGAACCCGCGATTGGTTTGACTAATAAGTGCACCAGTTCCCGCGAGGGTCCTGGCATGTTGCATGTATTAGCTCTAGATTTTCCACAGTTATCCAAGTAACTAGGTTGATGATCTCGTAAATTATAGCTGTTATACTGAGCCTTATGCGGTTTCACATTAAATCTGTTTGTACTTAGACATGCATGGCTTAACCTTTGAGACGAGCGTATATTTCTGGTAGGATCAACCAGAATTCCGACTTTGCGTTCGAATGTTCATTGTCCCATTGCACCCGGAGGAGCAAACACCACGTTCTATATGTTGTCAAGTCCGGTAGCACACGGGAGGCGAGCCCCCGTGCGAACCTCATTGCCCTCGTATCACACACACCCGATGCACCGGACAGGCACTTGAGCGGCATTCGACTCCGCTAAGCGCACGTGCGCCCGATTGTGCATGCGCTGACGGGGCCTTCATACCCCTACCACAGCGACCTTATGCCAAACTTCCATGAATACTTAGGTGAGCTGACAAGGGCCTTCATTTCCCTACCATCAACTAAAGGACACGCTAGGCGCGTCCGATCATTGCAACTGCGGGGCTTTCATACCCCAATCACCACAGTACGCAATTCACCAGAGTTTAATCACAACCCCCCCGGACATGGCACACTATTAACTTGCAACAAAACTTAGTGTGTGCCGGGCACATCGGTTCCACAAAATCATTCCCGATGTACCCCAATTGGGGTTGTGAACGCATCCATGGTCCTCTGACACACCCAACCAAGCGTGGATACTACATACCTCAAACACCCAGTACACTAACAGACAAATCAACATATGGTTGCTTTCCCCCAGACATTTGCCAATCACTTGGCACCCGGACGGGAACTCGCTCCTGATTGCGCCATTGCCACCCATTTGCCAAGAGCGAGTTCTGTATGTAGATTTCATTTGGAAAGACAACCGTGTACTGGATATTCTATCCGACGATTACAGATGACGAGTACGAGACTCGACTACACTCACGGATAATACATTTTGGGTCGAGATTGCTTTCGGGGTTTTCGATTGGTCTTGCGCTTGTAAACGTATAACTTTGACTTGTGGTAACCTCGGTATGTTAGTCGATCACGTGGTTGTGAACTGGGTAAGGGTGGGCAATCTGTTCACTTGCACTCTGGGTAGGAATATGGTGAGCGCTATAGGTTAAAGATCATGGTATGGTTCCATCGTGATGACTTTCGCTAGATAGTAGTATGTTTGGATAGTTATAACGTTTTTGGCCATTTGTTCATAGTGTTCGGTCCATTGAGGAATTCGATTGGTCTTTGCTTCACACACGTGGTCGATCACTTGGATGTGAACTAGGGTGAGATTAAGGTGTTCACTAGTGCTCTTCGGTTTTGGATCAGTAATGAGCACTTGATTGGTTTCGCATATTATGTATCCATAGTGATGACTCTTTCCAGCTTAAGATTTCGTGACCGGTTTCGAATCCTTCCCACGTTCGCTTTTACTTGGTTAGGTTTTCGAGTGTAGATTTGAAAGCAATCTCATGTATGTATCCCATCTGATATAAGCCACTGACAGTTCATGTCACCTCGTTCAACTCTCGCTGGGTCACAGAAGTATGTTACTGCGCCCATTATCCCTACTCGGATAGGTTCGGTTCGTTCGTTTTATACTACGGTGAGTAAACTCAATTTGTGCATCGCATAGCCATGGAAAGCAAGCTTTCGCGGGCCTCTTCGACTGTTTTGATACGAGCTGTGCCCGTGATGCTTGTCATCCCAGGATACTAGACCCCTTTGGACGACCGCATGACCATCAGAAAGTAAATTCCACGTTCGATTTGGGGTGTGAACCCCGAACATAAAGTCTTTGTGTAGAACCACGAGGGCTCTATAGTACCGATTCTCTCGGTACGCTTGGTCCGTGTTCCTTTATGTTCGTACTCTTGTGTGTTTAATATTCATGTTCGATTTGGGATATTTGCTACTGTCACCGTTTGAGTACTATGGGGCTTGAACCCCTAACATAAAGTCTTTGTGTAGAACCACGAGGGCTCTATAGTACCGACTCTCTCGGTACGCTTGGTCCGTGTTCCTTTATGTTCGTACTCTTGTGTGTATAATATTCATGTTCGGTTTGGGATATTTGCTACTTTCACCAGGGTCCCGTTCTTCATACAAGTCTGCCTTGCTAATGTGGTAACTTTTTAGTGTAGTTCTGACATTCCAATTTTGGGACTTAGCCGATTTTTCATATATTTCCATATGACCCATAGGGTCCCTTTCTTCATACAAGCTTGCCTAGGGCGATCGGTCAAAACTCGTCTTACTATTCGATTGGTCTTCGCACTTTCACCCTAGGCAGTTCGCCTAGGTCTGTCTTCTTGAGGAGGCCAAAACCCGAAATAAGGAGGTCCGGCCGACCCAGAAACCTCCCCTGTCTGAACTACACTAACCCGATTTTTCAGGGTCCTCAGCGCCATACAACTTTGCCTAGGTCACTTGTACCCTTGACTTAGGCCATCTGACTTGGTCCGTGTTTCTTCCTAGGGTTCACCTAGGTACTTTGCCTTGCTTCATGTGGTAACTTTTTAGTGTAGTTCTGACATCCCAATTTTGGGACTTAGCCGATTTTTCATGTATTTCCATATGACCCGTAGGGTCCCTTTCTTCATACAAGCTTGCCTAGGGCGATCGGTCAAAACTTGTCTTACTATTCGATTGGTCTTCGCACTTTCACCCTAGGCAGTTCGCCTAGGTCTGTCTTCTTGAGGAGGCCAAAACCCGAAATAAGGAGGTCCGGCCGACCCAGAAACCTCCCCTGTCTGAACTACACTAACCCGATTTTTCAGGGTCCTCAGCGCCATACAACTTTGCCTAGGTCACTTGTACCCTTGACTTAGGCCATCTGACTTGGTCCGTGTTTCTTCCTAGGGTTCACCTAGGTACTTTGCCTTGCTTCATGTGGTAACTTTTTAGTGTAGTTCTGACATCCCAATTTTGGGACTTAGCCGATTTTTCATGTATTTCCATATGACCCGTAGGGTCCCTTTCTTCATACAAGCTTGCCTAGGGCGATCGGTCAAAACTTGTCTTACTATTCGATTGGTCTTCGCACTTTCACCCTAGGCAGTTCGCCTAGGTCTGTCTTCTTGAGGAGGCCAAAACCCGAAATAAGGAGGTCCGGCCGACCCAGAAACCTCCCCTGTCTGAACTACACTAACCCGATTTTTCAGGGTCCTCAGCGCCATACAACTTTGCCTAGGTCACTTGTACCCTTGACTTAGGCCATCTGACTTGGTCCGTGTTTCTTCCTAGGGTTCACCTAGGTACTTTGCCTTGCTTCATGTGGTAACTTTTTAGTGTAGTTCTGACATCCCAATTTTGGGACTTAGCCGATTTTTCATGTATTTCCATATGACCCGTAGGGTCCCTTTCTTCATACAAGCTTGCCTAGGGCGATCGGTCAAAACTTGTCTTACTATTCGATTGGTCTTCGCACTTTCACCCTAGGCAGTTTGCCTAGGTCTGTCTTCTTGAGGAGGCCAAAACCCGAAATAAGGAGGTTCAGCCGACCCAGAAACCTCCCCTGTCAGAACTACACTAACCCGATTTTTCAGGGTCCTCAGCGCCATACAACTTTGCCTAGGTCACTTGTACTCTTGACTTAGGCCATCTGACTTGGTCCGTGTTTCTTCCTAGGGTTCACCTAGGTACTTTGCCTTGCTTGATGTGGTAACTTTTTAGTGTAGTTCAGACATCCCAATTTTGGGACTTAGCCGATTTTTCATGAATTTCCATATGACCCTAAGGGTCCCTTTCTTCATACAAGCTTGCCTAGGGCGATCGGTCAAAACTTGTCTTACTATTCGATTGGTCTTCGCACTTTCACCCTAGGCAGATTGCCTAGGTGTAGCTTCTTGATGAGGCCAAAACCCAAAATAAGGGGGTTCGGCCGACCCAAAAACCTACCCTGTCTAAACTACACTAACCAGATTTTTCAGGGTCCTCAGCGCCATACAACTTTGCCTAGGTCACTTATACTCTTGACTTAGGCCATCTGACTTGGTCCGTGTTTCTTCCTAGGGTTCACCTAGGTACTTTGCCTTGCTTCATGTGGTAACTTTTGAGTGTAGTTCTGACATCCCCATTTTGGGACTTAGCCGATTTTTCATGAATTTCCATATGACCCTCAGGGTCCCTTTCTTCATACAAGCTTGCCTAGGGCGATCGGTCAAAACTTGTCTTACTATTCGATTGGTCTTCGCAGTTTCACCCTAGGCAATTCGCCTAGGTCTGTCTTCTTGAGGAGGCCAAAACCCGAAATAAGGAGGTCCAGCCGACCCTGAAACCTCCCCTGTCTTAACTACACTAACCCGATTTTTCAGGGTCCTCAGCGCCATACAACTTTGCCTAGGTCACTTATACTCTTGACTTAGGCCATCTGACTTGGTCCGTGTTTCTTCCTAGGGTTCACCTAGGTACTTTGCCTTGCTTGATGTGGTAACTTTTTAGTGTAGTTCTGACATCCCAATTTTGGGACTTAGCCGATTTTTCATGTATTTCCATATGACCCATAGGGTCCCTTTCTTCATACAAGCTTGCCTAGGGCGATCGGTCAAAACTTGTCTTACTATTCGATTGGTCTTCGCACTTTCACCCTAGGCAGTTTGCCTAGGTGTAGCTTCTTGAGGAGGTCAAAAC
>NW_026689802.1:237500-293562 GCF_943734765.1 Anopheles ziemanni | reverse complement strand
TACAGCATCCCTACTTAAAGTTATCTCGGACATAGTCGATTTTTCATAAATTCTAAGAAAAACATATGTTAGGATGCTGCGAGATGAATGGGATGCTGCATGGAGATGAATCTTGATCTTCTTCATCTCCCATCTCAGTACAGCATCCCTACTTAAAGTTATCTCGGACTTAGTCGATTTTTCATAAATTCTAAGAAAAACATATGTTATTATGCTGCGAGATGAATGGGATGCTGCATGGAGATGAATCTTGATCTTCTACATCTCCCATCTCAATACAGCATCCCTACTTAAAGTTATCTCGGACTTAGTCGATTTTTCATAAATTCTAAGAAAAACATACGTTAGGATGCTGCGAGATGAATGAAATGCTGCATGGAGAAGAATATTGATCTTCTTCATCTCCCATCTTAATACAGCATCACTACTTAAAGGCATCTCGGACTTAGTCGATTTTTCATAAATTCTAAGAAAAACATATGTTTGGATGCTGGGAGATGAATGGGATGCTGCATGGAGATGAATCTTGATCTCCTACATCTCCCATCTTAATACAGCATCCCTACTTAAAGGCATCTCGGACTTAGTCGATTTTTCATAAATTCTAAGAAAAACATATGTTGGGATGCTGCGAGATGAATGGGATGCTGCATGGAGATGAATCTTGATCTTCTTCATCTCCCATCTTAATACAGCATCCCTACTTAAAGGCATCTCGGACTTAGTCGATTTTTCATAAATTCTAAGAAATTCATATGTCAGGATGCTGCGAGATGAAAAAGATGCTGCCTGGAGAAAAATCTTGATCTTCTTCATCTCCCATCTGAATACAGCATCCCTAGTTAAAGGCATCTCGGACTTAGTCGATTTTTCATCAATTCTAAGAAAATCATATGTTAGGATGCTGCGAGATGAATGGGATGCTGCATGGAGATGAATCTTGATCTCCTACATCTCCCATCTCAATACAGCATCCCTACTTAAAGGCATCTCGGACTTAGTCGATTTTTCATAAATTCTAAGAAATTCATATGTTAGGATGCTGGGAGATGCATGGGATGCTGCATGGTGATGAATCTTGATCTCCTACATCTCCCATCTCAATACAGCATCCCTACTTAAAGCCATCTCGGACTTAGTCGATTTTTCATAAATTCTAAGAAAAACATATGTTAGGATGCTGCGAGATGAATGGGATGCTGCATGGAGATGAATATTGATCTCCTACATCTCCCATCTCAATACAGCATCCCTACTTAAAGCCATCTCGGACTTAGTCGATTTTTCATAAATTCTAAGAAAAACATATGTTAGGATGCTGCGAGATGAATGGGATGCTGCATGGAGATAAATCTTGATCTTCTTCATCTCCCATCTCAATACAGCATCCCTACTTAAAGCCATCTCGGACTTAGTCGATTTTTCATAAATTCATAGAAATTGATATGTTAGGATGCTGCGAGATGAATGGGATGCTGCATGGTGATGAATCTTGATCTCTTTCATCTCCCATCTCAATACAGAATCCCTTTTTAAAGGCATTTCGGACTTAGTCGATTTTTCATAAATTCATAGAAATTCATATGTTAGGATGCTGCGAGATGAATGGGATGCTGCATGGAGATGAATCTTGATCTCCTACATCTCCCATCTCAATACAGCATCCCTACTTAAAGCCATCTCGGACTTAGTCGATTTTTCATAAATTCATATAAATTCATATGTTAGGATGCTGCGAGATGAATGGGATGTTGCATGGAGATGAATCTTGATCTCCTACATCTCCCATCTCAATACAGCATCCCTACTTAAAGGCATCTCGGACTTAGTCGATTTTTTCATAAATTCTAAGAAATTCATATGTTAGGATGCTGGGAGATGCATGGGATGCTGCATGGAGATGAATCTTGATCTTCTTCATCTCCCGTCTCAATACAGCTTCCTTACTTAAAGGCATCTCGGACTTAGTCGATTTTTCATAAATTCTAAGAAATTCATATGTTAGGATGCTGGGAGATGCATGGGATGCTGCATGGAGATGAATCTTGATCTCCTACATCTCATATCTCAATACAGCATCCCTACTTAAAGCCATCTCGGACTTAGTCGATTTTTCATAAATTCTAAGAAATTCATATGTTAGGATGCTGCGAGATGAATGGGATGTTGCATGGAGATGAATCTCGATCTCCTACATCTCCCATCTCAATACAGCATCCCTACTTAAAGGCATCTCGGACTTAGTCGATTTTTCATAAATTCTAAGAAATTCATATGTTAGGATACTGGGAGATGCATGGGATGCTGCATGGAGATGAATCTTGATCTCCTACATCTCCCATCTCAATACAGCATCCCTACTTAAAGCCATCTCGGACTTAGTCGATTTTTCATAAATTCTAAGAAAAACATATGTTAGGATGCTGCGAGATGAATGGGATGATGCATGGAGATGAATATTGATTTTCTTCATCTCCCATCTTAATACAGCATCCCTACCTAAAGGCATCTCGGACTTAGTCGATTTTTCATAAATTCTAAGAAAAACATATGTTAGGATGCTGCGAGATGAATGGGATGCTGCATGGAGATGAATATTGATCTCCTACATCTCCCATCTCAATACAGCATCCCTACTTAAAGCCATCTCGGACTTAGTCGATTTTTCATAAATTCTAAGAAAAACATATGTTAGGATGCTGGGAGATGCATGGGATGCTGCATGGAGATGAATCTTGATCTCCTTCATCTCCCATCTCAATACAGCATCCCTACTTAAAGCCATCTCGGACTTAGTCGATTTTTCATAAATTCTAAGAAATTCATATGTTAGGATGCTGGGAGATGCATGGGATGCTGCATGGAGATGAATCTTGATCTCCTACATCTCCCATCTCAATACAGCATCCCTACTTAAAGGCATCTCGGACTTAGTCGATTTTTCATAAATTCTAAGAAAAACATATGTTAGGATGCTGGGAGATGAATGGGATGCTGCATGGAGATGAATCTTGATCTTCTTTATCTCCCATCTTAATACAGCATCCCTACTTAGAGGCATCTTGGACTTAGTCGATTTTTCATAAATTCTAAGAAATTCATATGTTAGGATGCTGGGAGATGAATGGGATGCTGCACGGAGATTTATCTTGATATTTTTCATCTTCCACCTGAATACAGCATCCCTACTTAAAGGCATCCCGGACTTACTCGATTTTCCATAAATTCTAAGAAAAACATATGTTGGGATGCTGCGAGATGAATGGGATGCTGCATGGAGATGAATCTTGATCTTCTTCATCTCCCATCTTAATACAGCATCCCTACTTAAAGGCATCTCGGACTTAGTCGATTTTTCATAAATTCTAAGAAATTCATATGTCAGGATGCTGCGAGATGAAAAAGATGCTGCCTGGAGAAAAATCTTGATCTTCTTCATCTCCCATCTGAATACAGCATCCCTAGTTAAAGGCATCTCGGACTTAGTCGATTTTTCATCAATTCTAAGAAAATCATATGTTAGGATGCTGCGAGATGAATGGGATGTTGCATGGAGATGAATCTCGATCTCCTACATCTCCCATCTCAATACAGCATCCCTACTTAAAGGCATCTCGGACTTAGTCGATTTTTCATAAATTCTAAGAAATTCATATGTTAGGATGCTGGGAGATGCATGGGATGCTGCATGGAGATGAATCTTGATCTCCTACATCTCATATCTCAATACAGCATCCCTACTTAAAGCCATCTCGGACTTAGTCGATTTTTCATAAATTCTAAGAAATTCATATGTTAGGATGCTGCGAGATGAATGGGATGTTGCATGGAGATGAATCTCGATCTCCTACATCTCCCATCTCAATACAGCATCCCTACTTAAAGCCATCTCGGACTTAGTCGATTTTTCATAAATTCATAGAAATTCATATGTTAGGATGCTGCGAGATGAATGGGATGCTGCATGGAGATGAATCTTGATCTCCTTTATCTCCCATCTCAATACAGCATCCCTACTTAAAGGCATCTCGGACTTAGTCGATTTTTCATAAATTCTAAGAAAAACATATGTTAGGATGCTGCGAGATGAATGGGATGCTGCATGGAGATAAATCTTGATCTTCGTCATCTCCCTTCTCAATACAGCATCCCTACTTAAAGGCATCTCGGACTTAGTCGATTTTTCATAAATTCTAAGAAAAACATATGTTAGGATGCTGCGAGATTAATGGGATGCTGCATGGAGATGAATCTTGATCTCCTACATCTCCCATCTCAATACAGCATCCCTACTTAAAGGCATCTCGGACTTAGTCGATTTTTCATAAATTCTAAGAAATTCATATGTTAGGATGCTGGGAGATGAATAAGATGCTGCATGGAGATGAATCTTGATCTCCTACATCTCCCATCTCAATACAGCATCCCTACTTAAAGCCATCTCGGACTTAGTCGATTTTTCATAAATTCTAAGAAAAACATATGTTAGGATGCTGCGAGATGAATGGGATGCTGCATGGAGATGAATATTGATCTCCTACATCTCCCATCTCAATACAGCATCCCTACTTAAAGCCATCTCGGACTTAGTCGATTTTTCATAAATTCTAAGAAAAACATATGTTAGGATGCTGCGAGATGAATGGGATGCTGCATGGAGATAAATCTTGATCTTCTTCATCTCCCATCTCAATACAGCATCCCTACTTAAAGCCATCTCGGACTTAGTCGATTTTTCATAAATTCATAGAAATTGATATGTTAGGATGCTGCGAGATGAACGGGATGCTGCATGGTGATGAATCTTGATCTCTTTCATCTCCCATCTCAATACAGAATCCCTTTTTAAAGGCATCTCGGACTTAGTCGATTTTTCATAAATTCATAGAAATTCATATGTTAGGATGCTGCGAGATGAATGGGATGCTGCATGGAGATGAATCTTGATCTCCTACATCTCCCATCTCAATACAGCATCCCTACTTAAAGCCATCTCGGACTTAGTCGATTTTTCATAAATTCATATAAATTCATATGTTAGGATGCTGCGAGATGAATGGGATGTTGCATGGAGATGAATCTTGATCTCCTACATCTCCCATCTCAATACAGCATCCCTACTTAAAGGCATCTCGGACTGAGTCGATTTTTCATAAATTCATAGAAATTGATATGTTAGGATGCTGCGAGATGAACGGGATGCTGCATGGTGATGAATCTTGATCTCTTTCATCTCCCATCTCAATACAGAATCCCTTTTTAAAGGCATCTCGGACTTAGTCGATTTTTCATAAATTCTAAGAAAAACATATGTTAGGATGCTGGGAGATGAATGGGATGCTGCATGGAGATGAATATTGATCTCCTACATCTCCCATCTCAATACAGCATCCCTACTTAAAGCCATCTCGGACTTAGTCGATTTTTCATAAATTCTAAGAAATTCATATGTTAGGATGCTGGGAGATGCATGGGATGCTGCATGGAGATGAATCTTGATCTTCTTCATCTCCCGTCTCAATACAGCTTCCTTACTTAAAGGCATCTCGGACTTAGTCGATTTTTCATAAATTCTAAGAAATTCATATGTTAGGATGCTGGGAGATGCATGGGATGCTGCATGGAGATGAATCTTGATCTCCTACATCTCATATCTCAATACAGCATCCCTACTTAAAGCCATCTCGGACTTAGTCGATTTTTCATAAATTCTAAGAAATTCATATGTTAGGATGCTGCGAGATGAATGGGATGTTGCATGGAGATGAATCTTGATCTCCTACATCTCCCATCTCAATACAGCATCCCTACTTAAAGGCATCTCGGACTTAGTCGATTTTTCATAAATTCTAAGAAATTCATATGTTAGGATGCTGGGAGATGCATGGGATGCTGCATGGAGATGAATCTTGATCTCCTACATCTCCCATCTCAATACAGCATCCCTACTTAAAGCCATCTCGAACTTAGTCGATTTTTCATAAATTCATAGAAATTCATATGTTAGGATGCTGCGAGATGAATGGGATGCTGCATGGAGATGAATCTTGATCTTCTTCATCTCCCATCTTAATACAGCATCCCTACTTAAAGGCATCTCGGACTGAGTCGATTTTTCATAAATTCATAGAAATTCATATGTTAGGATGTTGCGCGATGAATTCGATGCTGCATGGAGATGAATCTTGATCTCCTACATCTCCCATCTCAATACAGCATCCCTACTTAAAGGCATCTCGGACTTAGTCGATTTTTCATAAATTCTAAGAAAAACATATGTTAGGATGCTGGGAGATGAATGGGATGCTGCATTGAGATGAATCTTGATCTTCTTCATCTCCCATCTTAATACAGCATCCCTACTTAAAGGCATCTCGGACTTAGTCGATTTTTCATAAATTCTAAGATATTCACATGTTAGGATGCTGCGAGATGAATGGGATGCTGCATGGCGATGAATCTTGATCTTCTTCATCTCCCATCTTAATACAGCATCCCTACTGTAAGGCATCTCGGACTTAGTCGATTTTTTATAAATTCTAAGAAAAACATATGTTAGGATGCTGCGAGATGAATGGGATGCTGCATGGAGATGAATCTTGATCTCCTACATCTCCCATCTCAATACAGCATCCCTATTTAAAGGCATCTCGGACTTAGTCGATTTTTCATAAATTCTAAGAAAAACATATGTTAGGATGCTGCGAGATGGATGGGATGCTGCATGGAGATGAATCTTGATCTCCTACATCTCCCATCTCAATACAGCATCCCTACTTAAAGGCATCTCGGACTTAGTCGATTTTTCATAAATTCTAAGAAAAACATATGTTAGGATGCTGCGAGATGAATGGGATGCTGCATGGAGATGAATCTTGATCTTCTTCATCTCCCATCTTAATACAGCATCCCTACTTAAAGGCATCTCGGACTTAGTCGATTTTTCATAAATTCTAAGAAATTCATATGTTAGGATGCTGGGAGATGAATGGGATGCTGCATGGAGATGAATTTTGATCTCCTACATCTCCCATCTCAATACAGCATCCCTACTTAAAGGCATCTCGGACTTAGTCGATTTTTCATAAATTCATAGAAATTCATATGTTAGGATGCTGCGAGATGAATGGGATGCTGCATGGAGATGAATCTTGATCTCCTTCATCTCTCATCTCAATACAGCATCCCTACTTAAAGCCATCTCGGACTTAGTCGATTTTTCATAAATTCATAGAAATTCATATGTAAGGATGCTGCGAGATGAATGGGATGCTGCATGGAGATGAATCTTGATCTCCTACATCTCTCATCTCAATACAGCATCCCTACTTAAAGGCATCTCGGACTTAGTCGATTTTTCATAAATTCATAGAAATTCATATGTTAGGATGCTACGAGATGAATGGGATGCTGCATGGAGATGAATCTTGATCTTCTTCATCTCCCATCTTAATACAGCATCCCTACTTAAAGGCATCTCGGACTTAGTCGATTTTTCATAAATTCTAAGAAATTCATATGTTAGGATGCTGGGAGATGAATGGGATGCTGCATGGAGATGAATTTTGATCTCCTACATCTCCCATCTCAATACAGCATCCCTACTTAAAGCCATCTCGGACTTAGTCGAATTTTCATAAATTCATAGAAATTCATATGTAAGGATGCTGCGAGATGAATGGGATGCTGCATGGAGATGAATCTTGATCTCCTACATCTCTCATCTCAATACAGCATCCCTACTTAAAGGCATCTCGGACTTAGTCGATTTTTCATAAATTCTAAGAAATTCATATGTTAGGATGCTGGGAGATGAATGGGATGCTGCATGGAGATGAATCTTGATCTTCTACATCTCCCATCTTAATACAGCATCCCTACTTAAAGGCATCTCGGACTTAGTCGATTTTTCATAAATTCATAGAAATTCATATGTTAGGATGCTGCGAGATGAATGGGATGCTGCATGGAGATGAATCTTGATCTCCTACATCTCTCATCTCAATACAGCATCCCTACTTAAAGCCATCTCGGACTTAGTCGATTTTTCATAAATTCTAAGAAAAACATATGTTAGGATGCTGCGAGATGAATGGGATGCTGCATGGAGATGAATCTTGATCTTCTTCATCTCCCATCTTAATACAGCATCCCTACTTAAAGGCATCTCGGACTTAGTCGATTTTTCATAAATTCTAAGAAATTCATATGTTAGGATGCTGCGAGATGAATGGGATGCTGCATGGAGATGAATCTTGATCTCCTACATCTCCCATCTCAATACAGCATCCCTACTTGAAGGCATCTCGGACTTAGTCGATTTTTCATAAATTCATAGAAATTCATATGTTAGGATGCTGCGAGATGAATGGGATGCTGCATGCAGATGAATATTGATCTCCTACATCTCCCGTCTCAATACAGCATCCCTACTTAAAGGCATCTCGGACTTAGTCGATTTTTCATAAATTCATAGAAATTCATATGTTAGGATGCTGCGAGATGAATGGGATGCTGCATGGAGATGAATCTTGATCTCCTACATCTCTCATCTCAATACAGCATCCCTACTTAAAGCCATCTCGGACTTAGTCGATTTTTCATAAATTCATAGTAATTCATATGTTAGGATGCTGCGAGATGAATGGGATGCTGCATGGAGATGAATCTTGATCTCCTACATCTCCCATCTCAATACAGCATCCCTACTTAAAGCCATCTCGGACTTAGTCGGTTTTTCATAAATTCATAGAAATTCATATGTTAGGATGCTGGGAGATGAATGGGATGCTGCATGGAGATGAATCTGGATCTCCTACATCTCCCATCTTAATACAGCATCCCTACTTAAAGGCATCTCGGACTTAGTCGATTTTTCATAAATTCTAAGAAATTCATATGTTAGGATGCTGCGAGATGAATGGGATGCTGCATGGAGATGAATCTTGATCTCCTACATCTCTCATCTCAATACAGCATCCCTACTTAAAGGCATCTCGGACTTAGTCGATTTTTCATAAATTCATAGAAATTCATATGTTAGGATGCTGGGAGATGAATGGGATGCTGCATGGAGATGAATCTTGATCTTCTTCATCTCCCATCTTAATACAGCATCCCTACTTAAAGGCATCTCGGACTAAGTCGATTTTTCATAAATTCTAAGAAATTCATATGTTAGGATGCTGGGAGATGAATGGGATGCTGCATGGAGATAAATCTTGATCTCCTACATCTCCCATCTCAATACAGCATCCCTACTTAAAGGCATCTCGGACTTAGTCGATTTTTCATAAATTCATAGAAATTCATATGTTAGGATGCTGGGAGATGAATGAGATGCTGCATGGAGATGAATCTTGATCTTCTTCATCTCCCATCTTAATACAGCATCCCTACTTAAAGGCATCTCGGACTTAGTCGATTTTTCATAAATTCTAAGAAATTCATATGTTAGGATGCTGGGAGATGAATGGGATGCTGCATGGAGATGCATCTTGATCTCCTACATCTCCCATCTTAATACAGCATCCCTACTTAAAGCCATCTCGGACTTAGTCGATTTTTCATAAATTCTAAGAAATTCATATGTTAGGATGCTGGGAGATGAATGGGATGCTGCATGGAGATGAATCTTGGTCTTCTTCATCTCCCATCTTAATACAGCATCCCTACTTAAAGGCATCTCGGACTTAGTCGATTTTTCATAAATTCTAAGAAAAACATATGTTAGGATGCTGCGAGATGAATGGGATGCTGCATGGAGATGAATCTTGATCTCCTACATCTCCCATCTTAATACAGCATCCCTACTTAAAGGCTTCTCGGACTTATTCGATTTTTCATAAATTCTAAGAAATTCATATGTTAGGATGCTGGGAGATAAATGGGATGCTGCATGGAGATGAATCTTGATCTCCTACATCTCCCATCTCAATACAGCATCCCTACTTAAAGGCATCTCGGACTTAGTCGATTTTTCATAAATTCATAGAAATTCATATGTTAGGATGCTGCGAGATGAATGGGATGCTGCATGGAGATGAATCTTGATCTCCTACATCTCTCATCTCAATACAGCATCCCTACTTAAAGGCATCTCGGACTTAGTCGATTTTTCATAAATTCATAGAAATTCATATGTTAGGATGCTGCGAGATGAATGGGATGCTGCATGGAGATGAATCTTGATCTACTTCATCTCCCATCTTAATACAGCATTCCTACTTAAATGCATCTCGGACTTAGTCGATTTTTCATAAATTCATAGAAATTCATATGTTAGGATGCTGCGAGATAAATGGGATGCTGCATGGAGATGAATCTTGATCTCCTACATCTCCCATCTCAATACAGCATCCCTACTTAAAGGCATCTCGGACCTAGTCGATTTTTCATAAATTCATAGAAATTCATATGTTAGGATGCTGCGAGATGAATGGGATGCTGCATGGAGATGAATCTTGATCTCCTAAATCTCTCATCTCAATACAGCATCCCTACTTAAAGCCATCTCGGACTTAGTCGATTTTTCATAAATTCATAGAAATTCATATGTTAGGATGCTGCGAGATGAATGGGATGCTGCATGGAGATGAATCTTGATCTACTTCATTTCCCTTCTTAATACAGCATCCCTACTTAAATGCATCTCGGACTTAGTCGATTTTTCATAAATTCTAAGAAAAACATATGTTAGGATGCTGCGAGATGAATGGGATGCTGCATGGAGATGAATCTTGATCTTCTCCATCTCCCATCTTAATACAGCATCCCTACTTAAATGCATCTCGGACTTAGTCGATTTTTCATAAATTCTAAGAAAAACATATGTTAGGATGCTGCGAGATGAATGGGATGCTGCATGGAGATGAATCTTGATCTCCTACATCTCCCATCTCAATACAGCATCCCTACTTGAAGGCATCTCGGACTTAGTCGATTTTTCATAAACTCATAGAAATTCATATGTTAGGATGCTGCGAGATGAATGGGATGCTGCATGCAGATGAATATTGATCTCCTACATCTCCCGTCTCAATACAGCATCCCTACTTAAAGGCATCTCGGACTTAGTCGATTTTTCATAAATTAATAGAAATTCATATGTTAGGATGCTGCGAGATGAATGGGATGCTGCATGGAGATGAATCTTGATCTCCTACATCTCTCATCTCAATACAGCATCCCTACTTAAAGCCATCTCGGACTTAGTCGATTTTTCATAAATTCATAGAAATTCATATGTTAGGATGCTGCGAGATGAATGGGATGCTGCATGGAGATGAATCTTGATCTTCTTCATCTCCCATCTTAATACAGCATCCCTACTTGAAGGCATCTCGGACTTAGTCGATTTTTCATAAATTCATAGAAATTCATATGTTAGGATGCTGCGAGATGAATGTTATGCTGCATGCAGATGAATATTGATCTCCTACATCTCCCGTCTCAATACAGCATCCCTACTTAAAGGCATCTCGGACTTAGTCGATTTTTCATAAATTCATAGAAATTCATATGTTAGGATGCTGCGAGATGAATGGGATGCTGCATGGAGATGAATCTTGATCTTCTTCATCTCCCATCTTAATACAGCATCCCTACTTAAAGGCATCTCGGACTTAGTCGATTTTTCATAAATTCTAAGAAATTCATATGTTAGGATGCTGGGAGATGAATGGGATGCTGCATGGAGATGAATTTTGATCTCCTACATCTCCCATCTCAATACAGCATCCCTACTTAAAGCCATCTCGGACTTAGTCGAATTTTCATAAATTCATAGAAATTCATATGTTAGGATGCTGCGAGATGAATGGGATGCTGCATGGAGATGAATCTTGATCTTCTTCATCTCCCATCTTAATACAGCATCCCTACTTAAAGGCATCTCGGACTTAGTCGATTTTTCATAAATTCTAAGAAATTCATATGTTAGGATGCTGGGAGATGAATGGGATGCTGCATGGAGATGAATTTTGATCTCCTACATCTCCCATCTCAATACAGCATCCCTACTTAAAGGCATCTCGGACTTAGTCGATTTTTCATAAATTCATAGAAATTCATATGTTAGGATGCTGCGAGATGAATGGGATGCTGCATGGAGATGAATCTTGATCTCCTTCATCTCTCATCTCAATACAGCATCCCTACTTAAAGCCATCTCGGACTTAGTCGATTTTTCATAAATTCATAGAAATTCATATGTAAGGATGCTGCGAGATGAATGGGATGCTGCATGGAGATGAATCTTGATCTCCTACATCTCTCATCTCAATACAGCATCCCTACTTAAAGGCATCTCGGACTTAGTCGATTTTTCATAAATTCATAGAAATTCATATGTTAGGATGCTACGAGATGAATGGGATGCTGCATGGAGATGAATCTTGATCTTCTTCATCTCCCATCTTAATACAGCATCCCTACTTAAAGGCATCTCGGACTTAGTCGATTTTTCATAAATTCTAAGAAATTCATATGTTAGGATGCTGGGAGATGAATGGGATGCTGCATGGAGATGAATTTTGATCTCCTACATCTCCCATCTCAATACAGCATCCCTACTTAAAGCCATCTCGGACTTAGTCGAATTTTCATAAATTCATAGAAATTCATATGTAAGGATGCTGCGAGATGAATGGGATGCTGCATGGAGATAAATCTTGATCTCCTACATCTCTCATCTCAATACAGCATCCCTACTTAAAGGCATCTCGGACTTAGTCGATTTTTCATAAATTCTAAGAAATTCATATGTTAGGATGCTGGGAGATGAATGGGATGCTGCATGGAGATGAATCTTGATCTTCTACATCTCCCATCTTAATACAGCATCCCTACTTAAAGGCATCTCGGACTTAGTCGATTTTTCATAAATTCATAGAAATTCATATGTTAGGATGCTGCGAGATGAATGGGATGCTGCATGGAGATGAATCTTGATCTCCTACATCTCTCATCTCAATACAGCATCCCTACTTAAAGCCATCTCGGACTTAGTCGATTTTTCATAAATTCTAAGAAAAACATATGTTAGGATGCTGCGAGATGAATGGGATGCTGCATGGAGATGAATCTTGATCTTCTTCATCTCCCATCTTAATACAGCATCCCTACTTAAAGGCATCTCGGACTTAGTCGATTTTTCATAAATTCTAAGAAATTCATATGTTAGGATGCTGCGAGATGAATGGGATGCTGCATGGAGATGAATCTTGATCTCCTACATCTCCCATCTCAATACAGCATCCCTACTTGAAGGCATCTCGGACTTAGTCGATTTTTCATAAATTCATAGAAATTCATATGTTAGGATGCTGCGAGATGAATGGGATGCTGCATGCAGATGAATATTGATCTCCTACATCTCCCGTCTCAATACAGCATCCCTACTTAAAGGCATCTCGGACTTAGTCGATTTTTCATAAATTCATAGAAATTCATATGTTAGGATGCTGCGAGATGAATGGGATGCTGCATGGAGATGAATCTTGATCTCCTACATCTCTCATCTCAATACAGCATCCCTACTTAAAGCCATCTCGGACTTAGTCGATTTTTCATAAATTCATAGTAATTCATATGTTAGGATGCTGCGAGATGAATGGGATGCTGCATGGAGATGAATCTTGATCTCCTACATCTCCCATCTCAATACAGCATCCCTACTTAAAGCCATCTCGGACTTAGTCGGTTTTTCATAAATTCATAGAAATTCATATGTTAGGATGCTGGGAGATGAATGGGATGCTGCATGGAGATGAATCTGGATCTCCTACATCTCCCATCTTAATACAGCATCCCTACTTAAAGGCATCTCGGACTTAGTCGATTTTTCATAAATTCTAAGAAATTCATATGTTAGGATGCTGCGAGATGAATGGGATGCTGCATGGAGATGAATCTTGATCTCCTACATCTCTCATCTCAATACAGCATCCCTACTTAAAGGCATCTCGGACTTAGTCGATTTTTCATAAATTCATAGAAATTCATATGTTAGGATGCTGGGAGATGAATGGGATGCTGCATGGAGATGAATCTTGATCTTCTTCATCTCCCATCTTAATACAGCATCCCTACTTAAAGGCATCTCGGACTAAGTCGATTTTTCATAAATTCTAAGAAATTCATATGTTAGGATGCTGGGAGATGAATGGGATGCTGCATGGAGATAAATCTTGATCTCCTACATCTCCCATCTCAATACAGCATCCCTACTTAAAGGCATCTCGGACTTAGTCGATTTTTCATAAATTCATAGAAATTCATATGTTAGGATGCTGGGAGATGAATGAGATGCTGCATGGAGATGAATCTTGATCTTCTTCATCTCTTATCTTAATACAGCATCCCTACTTAAAGGCATCTCGGACTTAGTCGATTTTTCATAAATTCTAAGAAATTCATATGTTAGGATGCTGGGAGATGAATGGGATGCTGCATGGAGATGCATCTTGATCTCCTACATCTCCCATCTTAATACAGCATCCCTACTTAAAGCCATCTCGGACTTAGTCGATTTTTCATAAATTCTAAGAAATTCATATGTTAGGATGCTGGGAGATGAATGGGATGCTGCATGGAGATGAATCTTGGTCTTCTTCATCTCCCATCTTAATACAGCATCCCTACTTAAAGGCATCTCGGACTTAGTCGATTTTTCATAAATTCTAAGAAAAACATATGTTAGGATGCTGCGAGATGAATGGGATGCTGCATGGAGATGAATCTTGATCTCCTACATCTCCCATCTTAATACAGCATCCCTACTTAAAGGCTTCTCGGACTTATTCGATTTTTCATAAATTCTAAGAAATTCATATGTTAGGATGCTGGGAGATAAATGGGATGCTGCATGGAGATGAATCTTGATCTCCTACATCTCCCATCTCAATACAGCATCCCTACTTAAAGGCATCTCGGACTTAGTCGATTTTTCATAAATTCATAGAAATTCATATGTTAGGATGCTGCGAGATGAATGGGATGCTGCATGGAGATGAATCTTGATCTCCTACATCTCTCATCTCAATACAGCATCCCTACTTAAAGGCATCTCGGACTTAGTCGATTTTTCATAAATTCATAGAAATTCATATGTTAGGATGCTGCGAGATGAATGGGATGCTGCATGGAGATGAATCTTGATCTACTTCATCTCCCATCTTAATACAGCATTCCTACTTAAATGCATCTCGGACTTAGTCGATTTTTCATAAATTCATAGAAATTCATATGTTAGGATGCTGCGAGATAAATGGGATGCTGCATGGAGATGAATCTTGATCTCCTACATCTCCCATCTCAATACAGCATCCCTACTTAAAGGCATCTCGGACCTAGTCGATTTTTCATAAATTCATAGAAATTCATATGTTAGGATGCTGCGAGATGAATGGGATGCTGCATGGAGATGAATCTTGATCTCCTAAATCTCTCATCTCAATACAGCATCCCTACTTAAAGCCATCTCGGACTTAGTCGATTTTTCATAAATTCATAGAAATTCATATGTTAGGATGCTGCGAGATGAATGGGATGCTGCATGGAGATGAATCTTGATCTACTTCATTTCCCTTCTTAATACAGCATCCCTACTTAAATGCATCTCGGACTTAGTCGATTTTTCATAAATTCTAAGAAAAACATATGTTAGGATGCTGCGAGATGAATGGGATGCTGCATGGAGATGAATCTTGATCTTCTTCATCTCCCATCTTAATACAGCATCCCTACTTAAATGCATCTCGGACTTAGTCGATTTTTCATAAATTCTAAGAAAAACATATGTTAGGATGCTGCGAGATGAATGGGATGCTGCATGGAGATGAATCTTGATCTCCTACATCTCCCATCTCAATACAGCATCCCTACTTGAAGGCATCTCGGACTTAGTCGATTTTTCATAAACTCATAGAAATTCATATGTTAGGATGCTGCGAGATGAATGGGATGCTGCATGCAGATGAATATTGATCTCCTACATCTCCCGTCTCAATACAGCATCCCTACTTAAAGGCATCTCGGACTTAGTCGATTTTTCATAAATTAATAGAAATTCATATGTTAGGATGCTGCGAGATGAATGGGATGCTGCATGGAGATGAATCTTGATCTCCTACATCTCTCATCTCAATACAGCATCCCTACTTAAAGCCATCTCGGACTTAGTCGATTTTTCATAAATTCATAGAAATTCATATGTTAGGATGCTGCGAGATGAATGGGATGCTGCATGGAGATGAATCTTGATCTACTTCATTTCCCTTCTTAATACAGCATCCCTACTTAAAGGCATCTCGGACTTAGTCGATTTTTCATAAATTCATAGAAATTCATATGTTAGGATGCTGGGAGATGAATGGGATGCTGCATGGAGATGAATCTTGATCTTCTTCATCTCCCATCTTAATACAGCATCCCTACTTGAAGGCATCTCGGACTTAGTCGATTTTTCATAAATTCATAGAAATTCATATGTTAGGATGCTGCGAGATGAATGGGATGCTGCATGCAGATGAATATTGATCTCCTACATCTCCCGTCTCAATACAGCATCCCTACTTAAAGGCATCTCGGACTTAGTCGATTTTTCATAAATTCTAAGAAATTCATATGTTAGGATGCTGGGAGATAAATGGGATGCTGCATGGAGATGAATCTTGATCTCCTACATCTCCCATCTCAATACAGCATCCCTACTTAAAGGCATCTCGGACCTAGTCGATTTTTCATAAATTCATAGAAATTCATATGTTAGGATGCTGCGAGATGAATGGGATGCTGCATGGAGATGAATCTTGATCTCCTACATCTCTCATCTCAATACAGCATCCCTACTTAAAGCCATCTCGGACTTAGTCGATTTTTCATAAATTCATAGAAATTCATATGTTAGGATGCTGCGAGATGAATGGGATGCTGCATGGAGATGAATATTGATCTCCTACATCTCCCGTCTCAATACAGCATCCCTACTTAAATGCATCTCGGACTTAGTCGATTTTTCATAAATTCTAAGAAAAACATATGTTAGGATGCTGCGAGATGAATGGGATGCTGCATGGAGATTAATCTTGATCTTCTTCATCTCCCATCTTAATACAGCATCCCTACTTGAAGGCATCTCGGACTTAGTCGATTTTTCATAAATTCAAAGAAATTCATATGTTAGGATGCTGCGAGATGAATGGGATGCTGCATGGAGATGAATCTTGATCTACTTCATTTCCCTTCTTAATACAGCATCCCTACTTAAAGGCATCTCGGACTTAGTCGATTTTTCATAAATTCATAGAAATTCATATGTTAGGATGCTGGGAGATAAATGGGATGCTGCATGGAGATGAATCTTGATCTTCTTCATCTCCCATCTTAATACAGCATCCCTACTTGAAGGCATCTCGGACTTAGTCGATTTTTCATAAATTCATAGAAATTCATATGTTAGGATGCTGCGAGATGAATGGGATGCTGCATGGAGATGAATCTTGATCTCCTACATCTCTCATCTCAATACAGCATCCCTACTTAAAGCCATCTCGGACTTAGTCGATTTTTCATAAATTCATAGAAATTCATATGTTAGGATGCTGCGAGATGAATGGGATGCTGCATGGAGATGAATCTTGATCTACTTCATTTCCCTTCTTAATACAGCATCCCTACTTAAAGGCATCTCGGACTTAGTCGATTTTTCATAAATTCATAGAAATTCATATGTTAGGATGCTGGGAGATGAATGGGATGCTGCATGGAGATGAATCTTGATCTTCTTCATTTCCCTTCTTAATACAGCATCCCTACTTAAAGGCATCTCGGACCTAGTCGATTTTTCATAAATTCATAGAAATTCATATGTTAGGATGCTGCGAGATGAATGGGATGCTGCATGGAGATGAATCTTGATCTCCTACATCTCTCATCTCAATACAGCATCCCTACTTAAAGCCATCTCGGACTTAGTCGATTTTTCATAAATTCATAGAAATTCATATGTTAGGATGCTGCGAGATGAATGGGATGCTGCATGGAGATGAATCTTGATCTACTTCATTTCCCTTCTTAATACAGCATCCCTACTTAAAGGCATCTCGGACTTAGTCGATTTTTCATAAATTCATAGAAATTCATATGTTAGGATGCTGGGAGATGAATGGGATGCTGCATGGAGATGAATCTTGATCTTCTTCATCTCCCATCTTAATACAGCATCCCTACTTGAAGGCATCTCGGACTTAGTCGATTTTTCATAAATTCATAGAAATTCATATGTTAGGATGCTGCGAGATGAATGGGATGCTGCATGCAGATGAATATTGATCTCCTACATCTCCCGTCTCAATACAGCATCCCTACTTAAAGGCATCTCGGACTTAGTCGATTTTTCATAAATTCTAAGAAATTCATATGTTAGGATGCTGGGAGATAAATGGGATGCTGCATGGAGATGAATCTTGATCTCCTACATCTCCCATCTCAATACAGCATCCCTACTTAAAGGCATCTCGGACCTAGTCGATTTTTCATAAATTCATAGAAATTCATATGTTAGGATGCTGCGAGATGAATGGGATGCTGCATGGAGATGAATCTTGATCTCCTACATCTCTCATCTCAATACAGCATCCCTACTTAAAGCCATCTCGGACTTAGTCGATTTTTCATAAATTCATAGAAATTCATATGTTAGGATGCTGCGAGATGAATGGGATGCTGCATGGAGATGAATATTGATCTCCTACATCTCCCGTCTCAATACAGCATCCCTACTTAAATGCATCTCGGACTTAGTCGATTTTTCATAAATTCTAAGAAAAACATATGTTAGGATGCTGCGAGATGAATGGGATGCTGCATGGAGATTAATCTTGATCTTCTTCATCTCCCATCTTAATACAGCATCCCTACTTGAAGGCATCTCGGACTTAGTCGATTTTTCATAAATTCATAGAAATTCATATGTTAGGATGCTGCGAGATGAATGGGATGCTGCATGGAGATGAATCTTGATCTACTTCATTTCCCTTCTTAATACAGCATCCCTACTTAAAGGCATCTCGGACTTAGTCGATTTTTCATAAATTCATAGAAATTCATATGTTAGGATGCTGGGAGATGAATGGGATGCTGCATGGAGATGAATCTTGATCTTCTTCATCTCCCATCTTAATACAGCATCCCTACTTGAAGGCATCTCGGACTTAGTCGATTTTTCATAAATTCATAGAAATTCATATGTTAGGATGCTGCGAGATGAATGGGATGCTGCATGGAGATGAATCTTGATCTACTTCATTTCCCTTCTTAATACAGCATCCCTACTTAAAGGCATCTCGGACTTAGTCGATTTTTCATAAATTCATAGAAATTCATATGTTAGGATGCTGGGAGATGAATGGGATGCTGCATGGAGATGAATCTTGATCTTCTTCATCTCCCATCTTAATACAGCATCCCTACTTGAAGGCATCTCGGACTTAGTCGATTTTTCATAAATTCATAGAAATTCATATGTTAGGATGCTGCGAGATGAATGGGATGCTGCATGGAGATGAATCTTGATCTACTTCATTTCCCTTCTTAATACAGCATCCCTACTTAAAGGCATCTCGGACTTAGTCGATTTTTCATAAATTCATAGAAATTCATATGTTAGGATGCTGGGAGATGAATGGGATGCTGCATGGAGATGAATCTTGATCTTCTTCATCTCCCATCTTAATACAGCATCCCTACTTAA
Organism: Anopheles ziemanni; assembly: GCF_943734765.1. Classification (NCBI taxonomy): domain Eukaryota; kingdom Metazoa; phylum Arthropoda; class Insecta; order Diptera; family Culicidae; genus Anopheles; species Anopheles ziemanni. The sequence continues at coordinate 273,809 of NW_026689802.1, read as the reverse complement.
AGGCATCTCGGACTTAGTCGATTTTTCATAAATTCTAAGAAAAACATATGTTAGGATGCTGCGAGATGAATGGGATGCTGCATGGAGATGAATCTTGATCTTCTTCATCTCCCATCTTAATACAGCATCCCTACTTAAAGGCTACTCGGACTTAGTCGATTTTTCATAAATTTCAAGAAAAACATATGTTAGGATGCTGGGAGATGAATGGGATGCTGCATGGAGATGAATCTTGATCTCCTACATCTCCCATCTCAATACAGCATCCCTTCTTAAAGGCATCTCGGACTTAGTCGATTTTTCATAAATTCTTAGAAATTCATATGTTAAGATGCTGGGAGATGAATGGGATGCTGCATGGAGATGAATCTTGATCTTCTTCATCTCCCATCTCAATACAGCATCCCTGCTTAAAGGCATCTTGGACTTAGCCGATTTTTCATAAATTCTAAGAAATTCATATGTTAGGATTCTGGGAGATGAATGGGATGCTGCATGGAGATGAATCTTGATCTTCTTCATCTCCCATCTCAATACAGCATCCCTACTTAAAGGCATCTCGGACTTAGTCGATTTTTCATAAATTTAAAGAAAAACATATGTTAGGATGCTGCGAGATGAATGGGATGCTGCATTGAGATGAATCTTGATCTTCTTCATCTCCCATCTTAATACAGCATCCCTACTTAAAGGCATCTCGGACTTAGTCGATTTTTCATAAATTCTAAGAAAAACATATGTTCGGATGCTGCGAGATGAATGGGATGCTGCATGGAGATGAATCTTAATCTTCTTCATCTCCCATTTTAATACAGCAACCCTACTTAAAGGCATCTCTGACTTAGTCGATTTTTCATAAATTCTAAGAAAAACATATGTTAGGATGCTGCGAGATGAATGGGATGCTGCATGGAGATGAATCTTAATCTTCTTCATCTCCCATTTTAATACAGCATCCCTACTTAAAGGCATCTCGGACTTAGTCGATTTTTCATAAATTCTAAGAAAAACATATGTTAGGATGCTGCGAGATGAATGGGATGCTGCATTGAGATGAATCTTGATCTTCTTCATCTCCCGTCTTAATACAGCATCCCTACTTAAAGGCATCTCGGACTTAGTCGATTTTTCATAAATTCTAAGAAAAACATATGTTAGGATGCTGCGAGATGAATGGGATGCTGCATTGAGATGAATCTTGATCTTCTTCATCTCCCATCTTAATACAGCATCCCTACTTAAAGGCATCTCGGACTTAGTCAATTTTTCATAAATTCTATGAAATACATATGTTACGATGCTGCGAGATGAATGGGATGCTGCATGGAGATGAATCTTGATCTCCTTCATCTCCCATCTTAATACAGCATCCCTGCTTAAGGGCATCTCGGACTAAGTCGATTTTTCATAAATTCTTAGAAAAAAATATGTTAGGATGCTGCGAGATGAATGGGATGCTGCATGGAGATGAATCTTGATCTCCTACATCTCCCATCTCAATACAGCATCCCTACTTAAAGGCATCTCGGACTTAGTCGATTTTTCATAAATTCTAAGAAATTCATATGTAAGGATGCTGGGAGATGAATGGGATGCTGCATTGAGATGAATCTTGATCTCCTACATCTCCCATCTCAATACAGCATCCCTACTTAAAGACATCTCGGACTTAGACGATTTTTCATAAATTCTAAGAAATTCATATGTAAGGATGCTGGGAGATGAATGGGATGCTGCATGGAGATGAATCTTGATCTTCTTCATCTCCCATCTTAATACAGCATCCCTGCTTAAGGGCATCTCGGACTAAGTCGATTTTTCATAAATTCTTAGAAAAAAATATGTTAGGATGCTGCGAGATGAATGGGATGCTGCATGGAGATGAATCTTGATCTCCTACATCTCCCATCTCAATACAGCATCCCTTATTAAAGGCATCTCGGACTTAGTCGATTTTTCATAAATTCTAAGAAATTCATATGTTAGGATGCTGCGAGATGCATGGGATGCTGCATGGAGATGAATCTTGATCTACTTCTTCTCCCATCTTAATACAGCATCCCTACTTAAAGGCATCTCGGACTTAGTCGATTTTTCATAAATTCTAAGAAATTCATATGTTAGGATGCTGCGAGATGAATGGGATGCTGCATGGAGATGAATCTTGATCTTCTACATCTCCCATCTTAATACAGCATCCCTACTTAAAGGCATCTCGGACTTAGTCGATTTTTCATAAATTCTAAGAAATTCATATGTTGGGATGCTGCGAGATGAATGGGATGCTTCATGGAGATGAATCATAATCTTCTTCATCTCCCATCTCAATACAGCATCCCTACTTAAAGGCATCTCGGACTTAGTCGATTTTTCATAAATTCTAATAAATTCATATGTTAGGATGCTGCGAGATGAATGGGATGCTGCATGGAGATTAATCTTGATCTCCTACATCTCCCATATCAATACAGCATCCCTACTTAAAGGCATCTCGGACTTAGTCGATTTTTCATAAATTCTAAGAAAAACATATGTAAAAATGCTGCGAGAGGAATGGGATGCTGCATGGAGATGAATCTTTATCTTCTTCATCTCCCATCTTAATACAGCATTCCTACTTAAACGCATCTCGGACTAAGTCGATTTTTCATAAATTCTAAGAAAAACATATGTTAGGATGCTGCGAGATGAATGGGATGCTGCAAGGAGATAAATCTTGATCTTCTTCATCTCCCATCTCAATACAGCATCCCTACTTAAAGGCATCTCGGACTTAGTCGATTTTTCATAAATACTAAGAAATTCATATGTTAGGATGCTGCGAGATGAATGGGATGCTGCATGGAGATGAATCTTGATCTTCTCCATCTCCCATCTCGATACAGCATCCCTACTTAAAGGCATCTCGGACTTAGTCGATTTTTCATAAATTCTAAGAAATTCATATGTTGGGATGCTGCGAGATGAATGGGATGCTGCATGGAGTTGAATCTTGATCTTCTTCATCTCCCATCTTAATACAGCATCCCTACGTAAAGGCATCTCGGACTTAGTCGATTTTTCATAAATTCTAAGAAAAACAAATGTTAGGATTCTGGGAGATGAATGGGATGCTGCATGGAGATGAATCTTGATCTTCTTCATCTCCCGTCTTAATACAGCATCCCTACTTAAAGGCACCTCGGACTTAGTCGATTTTTCATAAATTCTAAGAAATTCATATGTTAGGATGCTGCGAGATGAATGGGATGCTGCAGGGAGATGAATCTTGATCTTTTTCATCTCCCATCTCGATACAGCATCCCTACTTAAAGGCATCTCGGACTTAGTCGATTTTTCATAAATTCTAAGAAATTCATGTGTTAGGATGCTGCGAGATGAATGGGATGCTGCATGGAGATGAATCTTGATCTTCTTCATCTCCCATCTCGATACAGCATCCCTACTTAAAGGCATCTCGGACTTAGTCAATTTTTCATAAATTCTAAGAAAAACATATGTTAGGATGCTGCGAGATGAATGGGATGCTGAATGGAGATGAATCTTGATCTTCTTCATCTCCCATCTCAATACAGCATCCCTACTTAAAGGCATCTCGGACTTAGTCGATTTTGCATAAATTCTCAGAAATTCATATGTTAGGATGCTGCGAGATGAATGAGATGCTGCATGGAGATGAATCTTGATCTTCTTCATCTCCCATCTTAATACAGCATCCCTACTTAAAGGCATCTCGGACTTAGTCGATTTTTCATAAATTCTAAGAAAATCATATGTTAGGATGCTGCGAGATGAATTGGATGCTGCATGGAGATGAATCTTGATCTTCTTCATCTCACATCTTAATAAAGCATCCCTACTTAAAGGCATCTCGGACTTAGTCGATTTTTAATAAATTCTAAGAAATTCATATGTTAGGATGCTGCGAGATGAATGGGATGCAGCATGGAGATGAATCTTGATCTTTTTCATCTCCCATCTCAATACAGCATCCCTACTTAAAGGCATCTCGGACTTCGTCGATTTTGCATAAATTCTCAGAAATTCATATGTTAGGATGCTGCGAGATGAATGAGATGCTGCATGGAGATGAATCATGATCTTCTTCATATCCCATCTTAATACAGCATCCCTACTTAAAGGCATCTCGGACTTAGTCGATTTTTCATAAATTCTAAGAAATTAATATGTTAGGATGCTGCGAGATGAATTGGATGCTGCATGGAGATGAATCTTGATCTTCTTCATCTCACATCTTAATAAAGCATCCCTACTTAAAGGCATCTCGGACTTAGTCGATTTTTAATAAATTCTAAAAAATTCATATGTTAGGATGCTGCGAGATGAATGGGATGCAGCATGGAGATGAATCTTGATCTTCTTCATCTCCCATCTTAATACAGCATCCCTACTTAAAGGCATCTCGGACTTAGTCGATTTTTCATAAATTCTATGAAAAACATATGTTAGAATGCTGGGAGATGAATGGGATGCTGCATGGAGATGAATCTTGATCTTCTTCATCTCCCGTCTTAAAACAGCATCCCTACTTAAAGGCACCTCGGACTTAGTCGATTTTTCATAAATTCTAAGAAAAACAATTGTTAGGATGCTGCGAGATGAATGGGATGCTGCATGGAGATGAATCTTGATCTACTTCTTCTCCCATCTTAATACAGCATCCCTACTTAAAGGCATCTCGGACTTAGTCGATTTTTCATCAATTCTAAGAAAAACATATGTTATTATGCTGCGAGATGAATGGGATGCTGCATGGAGATAACTCTTGATCATCTGCATCTCCCATCTCAATACAGCATCCCTTCTTAAAGGCATCTCGGACTTAGTCGATTTTTCATAAACTCTAAGAAAAACATATGTAAGGATAATGCGAGATGAATGGGATGCTGCAGTGAGATGAATCTTGATCTTCTTCATCTCCCATCTTAATACAGCATCCCTACTTAAAGGCATCTCGGACTTAGTCGATTTTTCATAAATTCTAAGAAAAACATATGTTAGGATGCTGCGAGATGAATGGGATGCTGCGAGATGAATGGGATGCTGCATGGAGTTGAATCTTGATCTTCTTCATCTCCCATCTTAATACAGCATCCCTACGTAAAGGCATCTCGGACTTAGTCGATTTTTCATAAATTCTAAGAAATTCATATGTTGGGATGCTGCGAGATGAATGGGATGCTGCGAGATGAATGGGATGCTGCATGGAGTTGAATCTTGATCTTCTTCATCTCCCATCTTAATACAGCATCCCTACGTAAAGGCATCTCGGACTTAGTCGATTTTTCATAAATTCTAAGAAAAACATATGTTAGGATGCTGGGAGATGAATGGGATGCTGCATGGAGATGAATCTTGATCTTCTTCATCTCCCATCATAATACAGCATCCCTACTTAAAGGCATCTCGGACTTAGTCGATTTTTCATAAATTCTAAGAAATTCATATGTTAGGATGCTGCGAGATGAATGGGATGCTGCAGGGAGATGAATCTTGATCTTCTTCATCTCCCATCTCAATACAGCATCCCTACTTAAAGGCATCTCGGACTTCGTCGATTTTTCATAAATTCTAAACAATTCATACGCTAGGATGCTGCGAGATGAATGGGATGCTGCATGGAGATGAATCTTGATCTTCTTCATCTCCCATCTGAATATAGCATCCTTTCTTAAAGGCATCTCGGACTTAGTCGATTTTTAATAAATTCTAAGAAAAACAAATGTTAGGATTCTGGGAGATGAATGGGATGCTGCATGGAGATGAATCTTGATCTTCTTCATCTCCCGTCTTAATACAGCATCCCTACTTAAAGGCACCTCGGACTTAGTCGATTTTTCATAAATTCTAAGAAATTCATATGTTAGGATGCTGCGAGATGAATGGGATGCTGCATGGAGATGAATCTTGATCTTTTTCATCTCCCATCTCGATACAGCATCCCTACTTAAAGGCATCTCGGACTTAGTCGATTTTTCATAAATTCTAAGAAATTCATGTGTTAGGATGCTGCGAGATGAATGGGATGCTGCATGGAGATGAATCTTGATCTTCTACATCTCCCATCTCGATACAGCATCCCTACTTAAAGGCATCTCGGACTTAGTCGATTTTTCATAAATTCTAAGAAAAACATATGTTAGGATGCTGCGAGATGAATGGGATGCTGAATGGAGATGAATCTTGATCTTCTTCATCTCCCATCTCAATACAGCATCCCTACTTAAAGGCATCTCGGACTTAGTCGATTTTGCATAAATTCTCAGAAATTCATATGTTAGGATGCTGCGAGATGAATGGGATGCTGCATGGAGATGAATCTTGATCTTCTCCATCTCCCATCTCGATACAGCATCCCTACTTAAAGGCATCTCGGACTTAGTCGATTTTTCATAAATTCTAAGAAATTCATATGTTAGGATGCTGCGAGATGAATGGGATGCTGCATGGAGCTGAATCTTGATCTTCTACATCTCCCATCTCGATACAGCATCCCTACTTAAAGGCATCTCGGACTTAGTCGATTTTTCATAAATTCTAAGAAATTCATGTGTTAGGATGCTGCGAGATGAATGGGATGCTGCATGGAGATGAATCTTGATCTTCTACATCTCTCATCTCGATACAGCATCCCTACTTAAAGGCATCTCGGACTTAGTCGATTTTTCATAAATTCTAAGAAAAACATATGTTAGGATGCTGCGAGATGAATGGGATGCTGAATGGAGATGAATCTTGATCTTCTTCATCTCCCATCTCAATACAGCATCCCTACTTAAAGGCATCTCGGACTTAGTCGATTTTGCATAAATTCTCAGAAATTCATATGTTAGGATGCTGCGAGATGAATGGGATGCTGCATGGAGATGAATCTTGATCTTCTTCATATCCCATCTTAATAAAGCATCCCTACTTAAAGGCATCTCGGACTTAGTCGATTTTTCATAAATTCATAGAAATTCATATGTAAGGATGCTGGGAGATGAATGGGATGCTGCATGGAGATGAATCTTGATCTCCTACATCTCCCATCTTAATACAGCATCCCTACTTAAAGCCATCTCGGACTTAGTCGATTTTTCATAAATTCATATAAATTCATATGTAAGGATGCTGGGAGATGAATGGGATGCTGCATGGAGATGAATCTTGATCTTCTTCATCTCCCATCATAATACAGCATCCCTACTTAAAGGCATCTCGGACTTAGTCGATTTTTAATAAATTCTAAGAAATTCATATGTTAGGATGCTGCGAGATGAATGGGATGCTGCATGGAGATGAATCTTGATCTTCTTCATCTCCCATCTTAATACAGCATCCCTTATTAAAGGCATCTCGGACATAGTCGATTTTTCATAAATTCTAAGAAAAACATATGTAAGGATGCTGCGAAATGAATGGGATGCTGCATGGAGATGAATCTTTATCTTCTTCATATCCCATCTTAATACAGCATCCCTACTTAAAGGCATCTCGGACTTAGTCGATTTTCCATAAATTCTAAGAAAAACATATGTTAGGATGATGCGAGATGAATGGGATGCTGCATTGAGATGAATCTTGATCTTCTTCATCTCCCATCTTAATACAGCATCCCTACTTAAAGGCATCTCGGACATAGTCGATTTTTCATAAATTCTAAGAAAAACATATGTTAGGATGATGCGAGATGAATGGGATGCTGCATGGAGATAAATCTTGATCTTCTTCATCTCCCATCTCAATACAGCAGCCCTACTTAAAGGCATTTCGGACTTAGTCGATTTTTCATAAATTCTAAGAAATTCATATGTAAGGATGCTGGGAGATGAATGGGATGCTGCATGGAGATGAATCTTGATCTTCTTCATCTCCCATCTTAATACAGCATCCCTACTTAAAGGCATCTCGGACTTAGTCGATTTTCCATAAATTCTAAGAAAAACATATGTAAGGATGCTGCGAAATGAATGATATGCTGCATGGAGATGAATCTTGATCTTCTCCATCTCCCATCTTAATACAGCATCCCTACTTAAAGGCATCTCGGACTTAGTCGATTTTTCATAAATTCTAAGAAAAACATATGTTAGGATGATGCGAGATGAATGGGATGCTGCATTGAGATGAATCTTGATCTTCTTCATCTCCCATCTTAATACAGCATCCCTTATTAAAGGCATCTCGGACATAGTCGATTTTTCATAAATTCTAAGAAAAACATATGTAAGGATGCTGCGAAATGAATGGGATGCTGCATGGAGATGAATCTTTATCTTCTTCATATCCCATCTTAATACAGCATCCCTACTTAAAGGCATCTCGGACTTAGTCGATTTTCCATAAATTCTAAGAAAAACATATGTTAGGATGCTGGGAGATGAATGGGATGCTGCATGGAGATAAATCTTGATCTTCTTCATCTCCCATCTTAATACAGCATCCCTACTTAAAGGCATCTCGGACATAGTCGATTTTTCATAAATTCTAAGAAAAACATATGTTACGATGCTGCGAGATGAATGGGATGCTGCATGGAGATGGATCTTGATCTTCTTCATCTCCCATCTCAATACAGCATCCCTACTTAACGGCATCTCGGACTTAGTCGATTTTTCATAAATTCTAAGAAAAACATATGTTAGGATGCTGGGAGATGAATGGGATGCTGCATGGAGATGAATCTTGATCTTCTTCATCTCCCATCTTAATACAGCATACCTGCTTAAAGGCATCTGGGACTTAGTCGATTTTTCATAAATTCTAAGAAAAACATATGTTAGGATGCTGCGAGATGAATGGGATGCTGCATGGAGATGAATCTTTATCTTCTTCATCTCCCATCTTAATACAGCATCCCTACTTAAAGGCATCTCGGACTTAGTCGATTTTTCATAAATTCTAAGAAAAACATATGTTTGGATGCTGCGAGATGAAAGAGATGCTGCATGGAAATGAATCTTGATCTTCTTCATCTACCATCTTAATACAGCATCCCTACTTATAGGCATCTCGGACTTAGTCGATTTTTCATAAATTCATAGAAATTCATATGTGAGGATGCTGCGAGATGAATGGGATGCTGCATGGAGGTAAATTTTGATCTTTTTCATCTCCCATCTTAATACAGCATCCCTTCTTAAAGGCATCTCGGACTTAGTCGATTTTTCATAAATTCATAGAAATTCATATGTTAGGATGCTGCGAGATGAATGGGATGCTGCATGCAGATGAATATTGATCTCCTACATCTCCCGTCTCAATACAGCATCCCTACTTAAATGCATCTCGGACTTAGTCGATTTTTCATAAATTCATAGAAATTCATATGTTAGGATGCTGGAAGATGAATGGGATGCTGCATGGAGATGAATCTTGATCTTCTTCATCTCCCATCTCAATACAGCATCCCTACTTAAAGGCATCTCGGACTTAGTCGATTTTTTATAAATTCCAAGAAAAACATATGTAAGGATGCTGCGAGATGAATGGGATGCTGCATGGAGATGAATCTTGATCTTCTTCACCTCCCATCTTAATACAGCATCCCTACTTAGAGGCATCTCGGACTTAGTCGATTTTTCATAAATTCTAAGAAATTCATATGTTAGGATGCTGGGAGATGAATGGGATGCTGCATGGAGATGAATCTTGATCTTCTTCATCTACCATCTTAATACAGCATCCCTACTTCATGACATCTCGGACTTAGTCGATTTTTCATAAATTCTAAGAAAAACATATGTTAGGATGCTGGGAGATGAATGGGATGCTGCATGGATATGAATCTTGATCTTCTTCATCTCCCATCTTAATACAGCATCCCTACTTCATGGCATCTCGGACTTAGTCGATTTTTTATAAATTCCAAGAAAAACATATGTAAGGATGCTGCGAGATGAATGGGATGCTGCATGGAGATGAATCTTGATCTTCTTCACCTCCCATCTTAATACAGCATCCCTACTTAGAGGCATCTCGGACTTAGTCGATTTTTCATAAATTCTAAAAAATTCATATGTTAGGATGCTGCGAGATGAATGGGATGCTGCATGAAGATGAATCTTGATCTTCTTCATCTCCCATCTTAATACAGCATCCCTACTTCATGGCATCTCGGACTTAGTCGATTTTTCATAAATTCTAAGAAAAACATATGTTAGGATGCTGGGAGATGAATGGGATGCTGCATGGAGATGAATCTTGATCTTCTTCATCTCCCATCTTAATACAGCATCCCTACTTCATGGCATCTCGGACTTAGTCGATTTTTTATAAATTCCAAGAAAAACATATGTAAGGATGCTGCGAGATGAATGGGATGCTGCATGGAGATGAATCTTGATCTTCTTCATCTCCCATCTTAATACAGCATCCCTTCTTAAAGGCATCTCGGACTTAGTCGATTTTTCATAAATTCTAAGAAATTCATATGTTAGGATGCTGCGAGATGAATGGGATGCTGCATGGAGATGAATCTTGATCTTCTTCATCTACCATCTTAATACAGCATCCCTACTTCATGACATCTCGGACTTAGTCGATTTTTCATAAATTCTAAGAAAAACAATTGTTAGGATGCTGCGAGATGAATGGGATGCTGCATGGAGATGAATCTTGATCTTCTTCATCTCCCATCTTAATACAGCATCCCTACTTAAAGGCATCTCGGACTTAGTCGATTTTTCATAAATTCTAAGAAATTCATATGTTAGGATGCTGCGAGATGAATGGGATGCTGCATGGAGATGAATCTTGATCTTCTTCATCTCCCATCTTAATACAGCATCCCTACTTCATGGCATCTCGGACTTAGTCGATTTTTTATAAATTCCAAGAAAAACATATGTAAGGATGCTGCGAGATGAATGGGATGCTGCATGGAGATGAATCTTGATCTTCTTCACCTCCTATCTTAATACAGCATCCCTACTTAGAGGCATCTCGGACTTAGTCGATTTTTCATAAATTCTAAAAAATTCATATGTTAGGATGCTGCGAGATGAATGGGATGCTGCATGAAGATGAATCTTGATCTTCTTCATCTCCCATCTTAATACAGCATCCCTACTTCATGGCATCTCGGACTTAGTCGATTTTTCATAAATTCTAAGAAAAACATATGTTAGGATGCTGGGAGATGAATGGGATGCTGCATGGAGATGAATCTTGATCTTCTTCATCTCCCATCTTAATACAGCATCCCTACTTCATGGCATATCGGACTTAGTCGATTTTTTATAAATTCCAAGAAAAACATATGTTAGGATGCTGCGAGATGAATGGGATGCTGCATGGAGGTAAATTTTGATCTTTTTCATCTCCCATCTTAATACAGCATCCCTTCTTAAAGGCATCTCGGACTTAGTCGATTTTTCATAAATTCTAAGAAAAACATATGTTAGGATGCTGCGAGATGTATGAGATGCTGCATGGAGATGAATCTTGATCTTCTTCATCTCCCATCTTAATACAGCATCCCTACTTAAAGGCATCTCGGACTTAGTCGATTTTTCATAAATTCTAAGAAAAACATATGTTAGGATGCTGGGAGATGAATGGGATGCTGCATGGAGATGAATCTTGATCTTCTTCATCTCCCATCTTAATACAGCATCCCTACTTCATGGCATCTCGGACTTAGTCGATTTTTTATAAAATCCAAGAAAAACATATGTTAGGATGCTGCGAGATGAATGGGATGCTGCATGGAGGTAAATTTTGATCTTTTTCATCTCCCATCTTAATACAGCATCCCTTCTTAAAGGCATCTCGGACTTAGTCGATTTTTCATAAATTCTAAGAAAAACATATGTTAGGATGCTGCGAGATGTATGAGATGCTGCATGGAGATGAATCTTGATCTTCTTCATCTCCCATCTTAATACAGCATCCCTACTTAAAGGCATCTCGGACTTAGTCGATTTTTCATAAATTCTAAGAAATTCATATGTTAGGATGCTGCGAGATGAATGGGATGCTGCATGGAGATGAATCTTGATCTTCTTCATCTACCATCTTAATACAGCATCCCTACTTCATGACATCTCGGACTTAGTCGATTTTTCATAAATTCTAAGAAAAACATATGTTAGGATGCTGGGAGATGAATGGGATGCTGCATGGATATGAATCTTGATCTTCTTCATCTCCCATCTTAATACAGCATCCCTACTTAGAGGCATCTCGGACTTAGTCGATTTTTCATAAATTCTAAAAAATTCATATGTTAGGATGCTGCGAGATGAATGGGATGCTGCATGAAGATGAATCTTGATCTTCTTCATCTCCCATCTTAATACAGCATCCCTACTTCATGGCATCTCGGACTTAGTCGATTTTTCATAAATTCTAAGAAAAACATATGTTAGGATGCTGGGAGATGAATGGGATGCTGCATGGAGATGAATCTTGATCTTCTTCATCTCCCATCTTAATACAGCATCCCTACTTAAAGGCATCTCGGACTTAGTCGATTTTTTATAAATTCCAAGAAAAACATATGTAAGGATGCTGCGAGATGAATGGGATGCTGCATGGAGATGAATCTTGATCTTCTTCACCTCCCATCTTAATACAGCATCCCTACTTAGAGGCATCTCGGACTTAGTCGATTTTTCATAAATTCTAAAAAATTCATATGTTAGGATGCTGCGAGATGAATGGGATGCTGCATGAAGATGAATCTTGATCTTCTTCATCTCCCATCTTAATACAGCATCCCTACTTCATGGCATCTCGGACTTAGTCGATTTTTCATAAATTCTAAGAAAAACATATGTTAGGATGCTGGGAGATGAATGGGATGCTGCATGGAGATGAATCTTGATCTTCTTCATCTCCCATCTTAATACAGCATCCCTACTTAAAGGCATCTCGGACTTAGTCGATTTTTTATAAATTCCAAGAAAAACATATGTAAGGATGCTGCGAGATGAATGGGATGCTGCATGGAGATGAATCTTGATCTTCTTCACCTCCCATCTTAATACAGCATCCCTACTTAGAGGCATCTCGGACTTAGTCGATTTTTCATAAATTCTAAGAAATTCATATGTTAGGATGCTGGGAGATGAATGGGATGCTGCATGGAGATGAATCTTGATCTTCTTCATCTACCATCTTAATACAGCATCCCTACTTCATGACATCTCGGACTTAGTCGATTTTTCATAAATTCTAAGAAAAACATATGTTAGGATGCTGGGAGATGAATGGGATGCTGCATGGATATGAATCTTGATCTTCTTCATCTCCCATCTTAATACAGCATCCCTACTTCATGGCATCTCGGACTTAGTCGATTTTTTATAAATTCCAAGAAAAACATATGTAAGGATGCTGCGAGATGAATGGGATGCTGCATGGAGATGAATCTTGATCTTCTTCACCTCCCATCTTAATACAGCATCCCTACTTAGAGGCATCTCGGACTTAGTCGATTTTTCATAAATTCTAAAAAATTCATATGTTAGGATGCTGCGAGATGAATGGGATGCTGCATGAAGATGAATCTTGATCTTCTTCATCTCCCATCTTAATACAGCATCCCTACTTCATGGCATCTCGGACTTAGTCGATTTTTCATAAATTCTAAGAAAAACATATGTTAGGATGCTGGGAGATGAATGGGATGCTGCATGGAGATGAATCTTGATCTTCTTCATCTCCCATCTTAATACAGCATCCCTACTTCATGGCATCTCGGACTTAGTCGATTTTTTATAAATTCCAAGAAAAACATATGTTAGGATGCTGCGAGATGAATGGGATGCTGCATGGAGGTAAATTTTGATCTTTTTCATCTCCCATCTTAATACAGCATCCCTTCTTAAAGGCATCTCGGACTTAGTCGATTTTTCATAAATTCTAAGAAATTCATATGTTAGGATGCTGCGAGATGTATGAGATGCTGCATGGAGATGAATCTTGATCTTCTTCATCTCCCATCTTAATACAGCATCCCTACTTAAAGGCATCTCGGACTTAGTCGATTTTTCATAAATTCTAAGAAAAACATATGTTAGGATGCTGCGAGATGAATGGGATGCTGCATGGAGATGAATCTTGATCTTCTTCATCTCCCATCCTAATACAGCATCAATACTTTAAGGCATCTCGGACTTAGTCGATTTTTCATAAATTTAAAGAAATTCATATGTTAGGATGCTGCGAGATGAATGGGATGCTGCATGGAGATGAATCTTGATCTCCTTCATCTCTCATCTCAATACAGCATCCCTACTTAAAGCCATCTCGGACTTAGTCGATTTTTCATAAATTTTAAGAAAAACATATGTTAGGATGCTGCGAGATGAATGGGATGCTGCATGGAGATGAATCTTGATCTTCTTCATCTCCCATCTAAATACAGCATCGTTACTTAAAGGCATCTCGGACTTAGTCGATTTTTCATAAATTCTAAGAAATTCATATGTTAGGATGCTGCGAGATGAATGGGATGCTGCATGGAGATGAATCTTGATCTTCTTCATCTCCCATCTTAATACAGCATCCCTACTTAAAGGCATCTCGGACAAAGTCGATTTTTCATAAATTCTAAGAAAAACATATGTTAGGATGCTGCGAGATGAATGGGATGCTGCATGGAGATGAATCTTGATCTTTTTCATCTCCCATCTTAAAACAGCATCCCTACTTAAAGGCATCTCGGACTTAGTCGATTTTTCATAAATTCTAAGAAATTCATATGTAAGGATGCTGGGAGATGAATGGGATGCTGCATGGAGATGAATCTTGATCTTCTTAATCTCCCATCTTAATACAGCATCCCTACTTAAAGGCATCTCGGACTTAGTCGATTTTCCATAAATTCTAAGAAAAACATATGTTAGTATGCTGCGAGATGAATGGGATGCTGCATGGAGATGAATCTTGATCTTCTTCATCACGCATCTTAATACAGCATCCCTACTTAAAGGCATCTCGGACTTAGTCGATTTTCCATAAATTCTAAGAAATTCATATGTTAGGATGCTGCGAGATGAATGGGATGCTGCATGGAGATGAATCTTGATCTTCTTCATCTCCCATCTTAATACAGCATCCCTACTTAAAGGCATCTCGGACTTAGTCGATTTTTCATAAATTCTAAGAAAAACATATGTAAGGATGCTGCGAGATGAATGGGATGCTGCATGGAGGTAAATTTTGATCTTTTTCATCTCCCATCTTAATACAGCATCCCTTCTTAAAGGCATCTCGGACTTAGTCGATTTTTCATAAATTCTAAGAAAATCATATTTAAGGATGCTGCGAGATGAATGGGATGCTGCATGGAGATGAATCTTGATCTTCTTCATCTCCCATCTTAATACAGCATCCCTACTTAAAGGCATCTCGGACAAAGTCGATTTTTCATAAATTCTAAGAAAAACATATGTTAGGATGCTGCGAGATGAATGGGATGCTGCATGGAGATGAATCTTGATCTTCTTCATCTCCCATCTTAATACAGCATCCCTTCTTAAAGGCATCTCGGACTTAGTCGATTTTTCATAAATTCTAAGAAATTCGTATGTTAGGATGCTGCGAGATGAATGGGATGCTGCATGGAGATGAATCTTGATCTTCTTGATCTCCCATCTTAATACAGCATCCCTACTTAAAGGCATCTCGGACTTAGTCGATTTTTCATAAATTCTAAGAAATTCATATGTTTGGATGCTGGGAGATGAATAAGATGCTGCATGGAGATGAATCTTGATCTTCTTCATCTCCCATCTTAATACAGCATCCCTACTTAAAGGCATCTTGGACTTAGTCGATTTTTCATAAATGCTAAGAAATTCATATGTTAGGATGCTGCGAGATGAATGGGATGCTGCATTGAGATGAATCTTGATCTTCTTCATCTCCCATCTTAATACAGCATCCCTACTTAAAGGCATCTTGGACTTAGTCAATTTTTCATTAATTCTAAGAAAAACATATGTTAAAATGCTGCGAGATGAATGGGATGCTGCATGGAGATGAATCTTGATCTTCTTCATCTCCCATCTTAATACAGCATCCCTTCTTAAAGGCATCTCGGACTTAGTCGATTTTTCATAAATTCTAAGAAATTCGTATGTTAGGATGCTGCGAGATGAATGGGATGCTGCATGGAGATGAATCTTGATCTTCTTCATCTTCCATCTTAATATAGCATCCCTACTTAAAGGCATCTCGGACTTAGTCGATTTTTCATAAATTCTAAGAAAAACATATGTTAGGATGCTGCGAGATGAATGGGATGCTGCATGGAGATGAATCTTGATCTTCTTCATCTCCCATCTTAATACAGCATCCCTAATTAAAGGCATCACGGACTAAGTCGATTTTTCATAAATTCTAAGAAAAACATATGTTAGGATGCTGCGAGATGAATGGGATGCTGCATGGAGATGAATCTTGATCTTCTACATCTCTCATCCTTATACAGCATCCCTACTTAAAGGCAACTCGGACTTAGTCGATTTTTCATAAATTCTAAGAAAAACATATGTTAGGATGCTGGGAGATGAATGGGATTCTGCATGGAGATGAATCTTGATCTTCTCCATCACGCATCTTAATACAGCATCCCTACTTAAAGGCATCTCGGACTTAGTCGATTTTTCATAAATTCTAAGAAATTCATATGTAAGGATGCTGCGAGATGAATGGGATGCTGCATGGAGATGAATCTTGATCTCCTACATCTCCCATCTCAATACAGCATCCCTACTTAAAGGCATCTCGGACTTAGTCGATTTTTCATAAATTCTAAGAAAAACATATGTTGGGATGCTGCGAGATGAATGGGATGCTGCATGGAGATGAATCTTGATCTTCTTCATCTCCCATCTTAAAACAGCATCCCTACTTAAAGGCATCTCGGACTTAGTCGATTTTTCATATATTCTAAAAAAAACATATGTTGGGATGCTGCGAGATGAGTGGGATGCTGCATGGAGATGAATCTTGATCTTCTACATCTCCCATCTTAATACAGCATCCCTACTTAAAGGCATCTCGGACTTAGTCGATTTTTCATATATTCTAAAAAAAACATATGTTGGGATGCTGCGAGATGAATGGGATGCTGCATGGAGATGAATCTTGATCTTCTTCATCTCCCATCTTAATACAGCATCCCTACTTAAAGGCATCCCGGACTTAGTCGATTTTTCATATATTCTAAAAAAAACATATGTTGGGATGCTGCGAGATGAATGGGATGCTGCATGGAGATGAATCTTGACCTTCTTGATCTCCCATCTTAATACAGCATCCCTACTTAAAGGCATCTCGGACTTAGTCGATTTTTCATATATTCTAAAAAAAACATATGTTGGGATGCTGCGAGATGAATGGGATGCTGCATGGAGATGAATCTTGATCTCCTACATCTCCCATCTTAATACAGCATCCCTACTTAAAGGCATCTCGGACTTAGTCGATTTTTCATAAATTCTAAGAAAAACATATGTTGGGATGCTGCGAGATGAATGGGATGCTGCATGGAGATGAATCTTGATCTTCTTCATCTCCCATCTTAATACAGCATCCCTACTTAAAGCCATCTGGGACTTAGTCGATTTTTCATAAATTCTAAGAAAAACATATGTTAGGATGCTGCGAGATGAATTGGATGCTGCATGGAGATGAATCTTGATCTTTTTCATCTCCCATCTTAATACAGCATCCCTACTTAAAGGCATCCCGGACTTAGTCGATTTTTCATATATTCTAAAAAAAAACATATGTTGGGATGCTGCGAGATGAATGGGATGCTGCATGGAGATGAATCTTGACCTTCTTGATCTCCCATCTTAATACAGCATCCCTACTTAAAGGCATCTCGGACTTAGTCGATTTTTCATATATTCTAAAAAAAACATATGTTGGGATGCTGCGAGATGAATGGGATGCTGCATGGAGATGAATCTTGATCTCCTACATCTCCCATCTTAATACAGCATCCCTACTTAAAGGCATCTCGGACTTAGTCGATTTTTCATAAATTCTAAGAAAAACATATGTTAGGATGCTGCGAGATGAATGGGATGCTGCATGGAGGTGAATCTTGATCTTCTTCATCTCCCATCTTAATACAGCATCCCTACTTAAAGGCATCTCGTACTTAGTCGATTTTTCATAAATTCTTAGAAAAACATATGTTAGGATGCTGCGAGATGAATGGGATGCTGCATGGAGATGAATCTTGATCTTCTTCATCTCCCATCTTAATACAGCATCCCTACTTAAAGGCATCTCGGACTTAGTCGATTTTTCATAAATTCTAAGAAAAACATATGTTGGGATGCTGGGAGATGAATGGGATGCTGCATGGAGATGAATATTGATCTTCTTCATCTGGCATCTTAATACAGCATCCCTACTTAAAGGGATCTCGGACTTAGTCGATTTTTCATAAATTCTAAGAAAAACATATGTTAGGATGCTGGGAGATAAATGAAATGCTGCATGGAGATGAATCTTGATCTTCTGCATCTCCCGCCTTAAAATAGCATCCCTACTTAAAGGCATCTCGGACTTAATCGATTTTTCATAAATTGTTAGAAAAACATAAGTAAGGATGCTGAGAGATGAATGGGATGCTGCATGGAGATGAATCTTGATCTTCTTCATCTCCCATCTTAATACAGCATCCCTTATTAAAGGCATCTCGGACATAGTCGATTTTTCATAAATTCTAAGAAAAACATATGTAAGGATGCTGCGAAATGAATGGGATGCTGCATGGAGATGAATCTTTATCTTCTTCATATCCCATCTTAATACAGCATCCCTACTTAAAGGCATCTCGGACTTAGTCGATTTTCCATAAATTCTAAGAAAAACATATGTTAGGATGCTGGGAGATGAATGGGATGCTGCATGGAGATAAATCTTGATCTTCTTCATCTCCCATCTTAATACAGCATCCCTACTTAAAGGCATCTCGGACATAGTCGATTTTTCATAAATTCTAAGAAAAACATATGTTAGGATGATGCGAGATGAATGGGATGCTGCATGGAGATAAATCTTGATCTTCTTCATCTCCCATCTCAATACAGCAGCCCTACTTAAAGGCATTTCGGACTTAGTCGATTTTTCATAAATTCTAAGAAATTCATATGTAAGGATGCTGGGAGATGAATGGGATGCTGCATGGAGATGAATCTTGATCTTCTTCATCTCCCATCTTAATACAGCATCCCTACTTAAAGGCATCTCGGACTTAGTCGATTTTCCATAAATTCTAAGAAAAACATATGTAAGGATGCTGCGAAATGAATGATATGCTGCATGGAGATGAATCTTGATCTTCTCCATCTCCCATCTTAATACAGCATCCCTACTTAAAGGCATCTCGGACTTAGTCGATTTTTCATAAATTCTAAGAAAAACATACGTTAGGATGCTGCGAGATGAATGGGATGCTGCATTGAGATGAATATTGATCTCCTACATCTCCCATCTTAATACAGCATCCCTACTTAAAGGCATCTCTGACTTAGTCGATTTTTCATAAATTCTAAGAAAAACATATGTTAGGATGCTGCGAGCTGAATGGGATGCTGCATGGAGATGGATCTTGATCTTCTTCATCTCCCATCTCAATACAGCATCCCTACTTAACGGCATCTCGGACTTAGTCGATTTTTCATAAATTCTAAGAAAAACATATGTTAGGATGCTGGGAGATGAATGGGATGCTGCATGGAGATGAATCTTGATCTTCTTCATCTCCCATGTTAATACAGCATCTCTACTTAAAGGCATCTCTGACTTAGTCGATTTTTCATAAATTCTAAGAAAAACATATGTTAGGATGCTGCGAGCTGAATGGGATGCTGCATGGAGATGGATCTTGATCTTCTTCATCTCCCATCTCAATACAGCATCCCTACTTAAAGGCATCTCGGACTTAGTCGATTTTCCATAAATTCTAAGAAAAACATATGTAAGGATGCTGCGAAATGAATGATATGCTGCATGGAGATGAATCTTGATCTTCTCCATCTCCCATCTTAATACAGCATCCCTACTTGAAGGCATCTTGGACTTCGTCGATTTTTCATAAATTCTAAGAAATTCATATGTTAGGATGCTGCGAGATGAATGGGATGCTGCATGGAGATGAATCTTGATCTTCTTCATCTCTCATCTTAATACAGCATCCCTACTTGAAGGCATCTCGGACTTAGTCATTTTTTCATAAATTATAAGAAATTCATATGTTAGGATGCTGCGAGATGAATGGGATGCTGCATGGAGATGAATCTTGATCTTCTTCATCTCCCATCTCAATACAGCATCCCTACTTAAAGGCATCTCGGACTTAGTCGATTTTTCATAAATTCTAAGAAAAACATATGTTAGGATGCTGCGTGATGAATGGGATGCTGCATGGAGATGAATCTTGATCTTCTTCATCTCCCATCTCAATACAGCATCCCTACTTAAATGCATCTCGGACTTAGCCGATTTTTCATAAATTCTAAGAAATTCATATGTTAGGATGCTGCGAGATGAATGGGATGCTGCATGGAGATGAATCTTGATCTTCTTCATCTCCCAGCTTAATACAGCATCCCTACTTAAAGGCATCTCGGACTTAGTCGATTTTTCATAAATTCTAAGAAATTCATATGTTAGGATGCTGCGAGATGAATGAGATGCTGCATGGATATGAATCTTGATCTTCTTCATCTCCCATCTTAATACAGCATCCCTACTTAAAGGCATCTCGGACTTAGTCGATTTTTCATAAATTCTAAGAAATTCATATGTTAGGATGCTGCGAGATGAATGGGATGCTGCATGAAGATGAATCTTGATCTTCTTCATCTCCCATCTCAAAACAGCATCCCTACTTAAAGGCATCTCGGACTTAGTCGATTTTTCATTAATTCTAAGAAATTCATATGTTAGGATGCTGCGAGATGAATGGGATGCTGCATGGAGATGAATCTTGATCTTCTCCATCTCCCATCTTAATACAGCATCCCTACTTCATGGCATCTCGGACTTAGTCGATTTTTCATAAATTCTAAGAAAAACATATGTTAGGATGCTGCGAGATGAATGTGACGCTGCATGGAGATGAATCTTGATCTTCTTCATCTTCTATCTTAATACAGCATCCCTACTTAAAGGCATCTCGGACTTAGTCGATTTTTCATTAATTCTAAGAAATTCATATGTAAGGATGCTGCGAGATGAATGGGATGCTGCATGGAGATGAATCTTGATCTTCTTCATCTCCCATCTTAATACAGCATCCCTACTTCATGGCATCTCGGACTTAGTCGATTTTTCATAAATTCTTAGAAAAACATATGTTGGGATGCTGCGAGATGAATGGGATGCGGCATGGAGATGAATCTTGATCTTCTCCATCTCCCATCTTAATACAGCATCCCTACTTAAAGGCATCTCGGACTTAGTCGATTTTTCATAAATTCTAAGAAAAACATATGTTAGGATGCTGGGAGATGAATGGGATGCTGCATGGAGATGAATCTTGATCTTCTTCATCTCCCATCTCAATACAGCATCCCTACTTAAAGGCATCTCGGACTTAGTCGATTTTTCATAAATTCTAAGAAAAACATATGTTAGGATGCTGGGAGATGAATAAGATGCTGCATGGAGATGAATCTTGATCTTCTTCATCTCCCATGTTAATACAGCATCCCTACTTAAAGGCATCTCGGACTTAGTCGATTTTTCATAAGTTCTAAGAAATTCATATGTTAGGATGCTGCGAGATGAATGGGATGCTGCAAGGAGATGAATCTTGATCTTCTACATCTCCCATTTTAATACAGCATCCCTACTTAAATGCATCTCGGACTTAGTCGATTTTTCATAAATTCATAGAAATTCATATGTTAGGATGCTGGGAGATGAATGGGATGCTGCATGGAGATGCATCTTGATCTTCTTTATCTCCCATCTTAATACAGCATCCCTACTTGAAGGCATCTCGGACTTAGTCGATTTTTCATAAATTCTAAGAAAAACATATGTTCGGATGCTGCGAGATGAATGGGATGCTGCATTGAGATGAATCTTGATCTTCTTCATCTCCCATCTTAATACAGCATCCCTACTTAAAGGCATCTCGGACTTAGTCAATTTTTCATAAATTCTATGAAATACATATGTTACGATGCTGCGAGATGAATGGGATGCTGCATGGAGATGAATCTTGATCTTCTTCATCTCCCATCTTAATACAGCATCCCTGCTTAAGGGCATCTCGGACTAAGTCGATTTTTCATAAATTCTTAGAAAAAAATATGTTAGGATGCTGCGAGATGAATGGGATGCTGCATGGAGATGAATCTTGATCTCCTACATCTCCCATCTCAATACAGCATCCCTTATTAAAGGCATCTCGGACTTAGTCGATTTTTCATAAATTCTAAGAAATTCATATGTTAGGATGCTGCGAGATGAATGGGATGCTGCATGGAGATGAATCTTGATCTACTTCTTCTCCCATCTTAATACAGCATCCCTACTTAAAGGCATCTCGGACTTAGTCGATTTTTCATAAATTCTAAGAAATTCATATGTTAGGATGCTGCGAGATGAATGGGATGCTGCATGGAGATGAATCTTGATCTTCTACATCTCCCATCTTAATACAGCATCCCTACTTAAAGGCATCTCGGACTTAGTCGATTTTTCATAAATTCTAAGAAATTCATATGTTAGGATGCTGCGAGATGAATGGGATGCTTCATGGAGATGAATCATAATCTTCTTCATCTCCCATCTCAATACAGCATCCCTACTTAAAGGCATCTCGGACTTAGTCGATTTTTCATAAATTCTAATAAATTCATATGTTAGGATGCTGCGAGATGAATGGGATGCTGCATGGAGATTAATCTTGATCTCCTACATCTCCCATATCAATACAGCATCCCTACTTAAAGGCATCTCGGACTTAGTCGATTTTTCATAAATTCTAAGAAAAACATATGTAAAAATGCTGCGAGAGGAATGGGATGCTGCATGGAGATGAATCTTGATCTTCTTCATCTCCCATCTTAATACAGCATCCCTACTTAAACGCATCTCGGACTAAGTCGATTTTTCATAAATTCTAAGAAAAACATATGTTAGGATGCTGCGAGATGAATGGGATGCTGCAAGGAGATAAATCTTGATCTTCTTCATCTCCCATCTCAATACAGCATCCCTACTTAAAGGCATCTCGGACTTAGTCGATTTTTCATAAATACTAAGAAATTCATATGTTAGGATGCTGCGAGATGAATGGGATGCTGCATGGAGATGAATCTTGATCTTCTCCATCTCCCATCTCGATACAGCATCCCTACTTAAAGGCATCTCGGACTTAGTCGATTTTTCATAAATTCTAAGAAATTCATATGTTGGGATGCTGCGAGATGAATGGGATGCTGCATGGAGTTGAATCTTGATCTTCTTCATCTCCCATCTTAATACAGCATCCCTACGTAAAGGCATCTCGGACTTAGTCGATTTTTCATAAATTCTAAGAAAAACATATGTTAGGATGCTGGGAGATGAATGGGATGCTGCATGGAGATGAATCTTGATCTTCTTCATCTCCCATCATAATACAGCATCCCTACTTAAAGGCATCTCGGACTTAGTCGATTTTTCATAAATTCTAAGAAATTCATATGTTAGGATGCTGCGAGATGAATGGGATGCTGCAGGGAGATGAATCTTGATCTTTTTCATCTCCCATCTCGATACAGCATCCCTACTTAAAGGCATCTCGGACTTAGTCGATTTTTCATAAATTCTAAGAAATTCATGTGTTAGGATGCTGCGAGATGAATGGGATGCTGCATGGAGATGAATCTTGATCTTCTTCATCTCCCATCTCGATACAGCATCCCTACTTAAAGGCATCTCGGACTTAGTCAATTTTTCATAAATTCTAAGAAAAACATATGTTAGGATGCTGCGAGATGAATGGGATGCTGAATGGAGATGAATCTTGATCTTCTTCATCTCCCATCTCAATACAGCATCCCTACTTAAAGGCATCTCGGACTTAGTCGATTTTGCATAAATTCTCAGAAATTCATATGTTAGGATGCTGCGAGATGAATGAGATGCTGCATGGAGATGAATCTTGATCTTCTTCATATCCCATCTTAATACAGCATCCCTACTTAAAGGCATCTCGGACTTAGTCGATTTTTCATAAATTCTAAGAAATTCATATGTTAGGATGCTGCGAGATGAATTGGATGCTGCATGGAGATGAATCTTGATCTTCTTCATCTCACATCTTAATAAAGCATCACTACTTAAAGGCATCTCGGACTTAGTCGATTTTTAATAAATTCTAAGAAATTCATATGTTAGGATGCTGCGAGATGAATGGGATGCAGCATGGAGATGAATCTTGATCTTTTTCATCTCCCATCTCAATACAGCATCCCTACTTAAAGGCATCTCGGACTTCGTCGATTTTGCATAAATTCTCAGAAATTCATATGTTAGGATGCTGCGAGATGAATGAGATGCTGCATGGAGATGAATCATGATCTTCTTCATATCCCATCTTAATACAGCATCCCTACTTAAAGGCATCTCGGACTTAGTCGATTTTTCATAAATTCTAAGAAATTAATATGTTAGGATGCTGCGAGATGAATTGGATGCTGCATGGAGATGAATCTTGATCTTCTTCATCTCACATCTTAATAAAGCATCCCTACTTAAAGGCATCTCGGACTTAGTCGATTTTTAATAAATTCTAAAAAATTCATATGTTAGGATGCTGCGAGATGAATGGGATGCAGCATGGAGATGAATCTTGATCTTCTTCATCTCCCATCTTAATACAGCATCCCTACTTAAAGGCATCTCGGACTTAGTCGATTTTTCATAAATTCTATGAAAAACATATGTTAGAATGCTGGGAGATGAATGGGATGCTGCATGGAGATGAATCTTGATCTTCTTCATCTCCCGTCTTAAAACAGCATCCCTACTTAAAGGCACCTCGGACTTAGTCGATTTTTCATAAATTCTAAGAAAAACAATTGTTAGGATGCTGCGAGATGAATGGGATGCTGCATGGAGATGAATCTTGATCTACTTCTTCTCCCATCTTAATACAGCATCCCTACTTAAAGGCATCTCGGACTTAGTCGATTTTTCATCAATTCTAAGAAAAACATATGTTATTATGCTGCGAGATGAATGGGATGCTGCATGGAGATAACTCTTGATCATCTGCATCTCCCATCTCAATACAGCATCCCTTCTTAAAGGCATCTCGGACTTAGTCGATTTTTCATAAACTCTAAGAAAAACATATGTAAGGATAATGCGAGATGAATGGGATGCTGCAGTGAGATTAATCTTGATCTTCTTCATCTCCCATCTTAATACAGCATCCCTACTTAAAGGCATCTCGGACTTAGTCGATTTTTCATAAATTCTAAGAAAAACATATGTTAGGATGCTGCGAGATGAATGGGATGCTGCGAGATGAATGGGATGCTGCATGGAGTTGAATCTTGATCTTCTTCATCTCCCATCTTAATACAGCATCCCTACGTAAAGGCATCTCGGACTTAGTCGATTTTTCATAAATTCTAAGAAATTCATATGTTGGGATGCTGCGAGATGAATGGGATGCTGCGAGATGAATGGGATGCTGCATGGAGTTGAATCTTGATCTTCTTCATCTCCCATCTTAATACAGCATCCCTACGTAAAGGCATCTCGGACTTAGTCGATTTTTCATAAATTCTAAGAAAAACATATGTTAGGATGCTGGGAGATGAATGGGATGCTGCATGGAGATGAATCTTGATCTTCTTCATCTCCCATCATAATACAGCATCCCTACTTAAAGGCATCTCGGACTTAGTCGATTTTTCATAAATTCTAAGAAATTCATATGTTAGGATGCTGCGAGATGAATGGGA
This sequence comes from Anopheles ziemanni, assembly GCF_943734765.1. Taxonomy (NCBI): domain Eukaryota; kingdom Metazoa; phylum Arthropoda; class Insecta; order Diptera; family Culicidae; genus Anopheles; species Anopheles ziemanni. The sequence goes on along the minus strand of NW_026689802.1, from coordinate 247,851 downwards.
TGCTGCAGGGAGATGAATCTTGATCTTCTTCATCTCCCATCTCAATACAGCATCCCTACTTAAAGGCATCTCGGACTTCGTCGATTTTTCATAAATTCTAAACAATTCATACGCTAGGATGCTGCGAGATGAATGGGATGCTGCATGGAGATGAATCTTGATCTTCTTCATCTCCCATCTGAATATAGCATCCTTTCTTAAAGGCATCTCGGACTTAGTCGATTTTTAATAAATTCTAAGAAAAACAAATGTTAGGATTCTGGGAGATGAATGGGATGCTGCATGGAGATGAATCTTGATCTTCTTCATCTCCCGTCTTAATACAGCATCCCTACTTAAAGGCACCTCGGACTTAGTCGATTTTTCATAAATTCTAAGAAATTCATATGTTAGGATGCTGCGAGATGAATGGGATGCTGCATGGAGATGAATCTTGATCTTTTTCATCTCCCATCTCGATACAGCATCCCTACTTAAAGGCATCTCGGACTTAGTCGATTTTTCATAAATTCTAAGAAATTCATGTGTTAGGATGCTGCGAGATGAATGGGATGCTGCATGGAGATGAATCTTGATCTTCTACATCTCCCATCTCGATACAGCATCCCTACTTAAAGGCATCTCGGACTTAGTCGATTTTTCATAAATTCTAAGAAAAACATATGTTAGGATGCTGCGAGATGAATGGGATGCTGAATGGAGATGAATCTTGATCTTCTTCATCTCCCATCTCAATACAGCATCCCTACTTAAAGGCATCTCGGACTTAGTCGATTTTGCATAAATTCTCAGAAATTCATATGTTAGGATGCTGCGAGATGAATGGGATGCTGCATGGAGATGAATCTTGATCTTCTCCATCTCCCATCTCGATACAGCATCCCTACTTAAAGGCATCTCGGACTTAGTCGATTTTTCATAAATTCTAAGAAATTCATATGTTAGGATGCTGCGAGATGAATGGGATGCTGCATGGAGCTGAATCTTGATCTTCTACATCTCCCATCTAGATACAGCATCCCTACTTAAAGGCATCTCGGACTTAGTCGATTTTTCATAAATTCTAAGAAATTCATGTGTTAGGATGCTGCGAGATGAATGGGATGCTGCATGGAGATGAATCTTGATCTTCTTCATCTCTCATCTTAATACAGCATCCCTACTTAAAGGCATCTCGGACTTAGTCGATTTTTCATAAATTCTAAGAAATTCATATGTTAGGATGCTGGGAGATGAATGGGATGCTGCATGGAGATGAATCTTGATCTCCTACATCTCTCATTTCAAAACAGCATCCCTACTTAAAGCCATCTCGGACTTAGTCGATTTTTCATAAATTCATAGAAATTCATATGTTAGGATGCTGCAAGATGAATGGGATGCTGCATGGAGATGAATCTTGATCTTCTTCATCTCCCATCTTAATACAGCATCCCTACTTAAAGGCATCTCGGACTTAGTCGATTTTTCATAAATTCTAAGAAATTCATATGTTAGGATGCTGGGAGATGAATGAGATGCTGCATGGAGATGAATCTTGATCTTCTTCATCTCCCATCTTAATACAGCATCCCTACTTAAAGCCATCTCGGACTTAGTCGATTTTTCATAAATTCTAAGAAATTCATATGTTAGGATGCTGGGAGATGAATGGGATGTTGCATGGAGATGAATCTTGATCTCCTACATCTCCCATCTTAATACAGCATCCCTACTTAAAGCCATCTCGGACTTAGTCGATTTTTCATAAATTCTAAGAAATTCATATGTCAGGATGCTGGGAGATGAATGGGATGCTGCATGGAGATGAATCTTGATCTACTCCATCTCCCATCTTAATACAGCATCCCTACTTAAATGCATCTCGGACTTAGTCGATTTTTCATAAATTCTAAGAAATTCATATGTTAGGATGCTGGGAGATGAATGAGATGCTGCATGGAGATGAATCTTGATCTCCTACATCTCTCATCTCAATACAGCATCCCTACTTAAAGCCATCTCGGACTTAGTCGATTTTTCATAAATTCATAGAAATTCATATGTTAGGATGCTGCAAGATGAATGGGATGCTGCATGGAGATGAATCTTGATCTTCTTCATCTCCCATCTTAATACAGCATCCTTACTTAAAGGCATCTCGGACTTAGTCAATTTTTCATAAATTCTAAGAAATTCATATGTTAGGATGCTGGGAGATGAATGAGATGCTGCATGGAGATGAATCTTGATCTCCTACATCTCTCATCTCAATACAGCATCCCTACTTAAAGCCATCTCGGACTTAGTCGATTTTTCATAAATTCATAGAAATTCATATGTTAGGATGCTGCGAGATGAATGGGATGCTGCATGGAGATGAATCTTGATCTCCTACATCTCTCATCTCAATACAGCATCCCTACTTAAAGGCATCTCGGACTTAGTCGATTTTTCATAAATTCATAGAAATTCATATGTTAGGATGCTGCGAGATGAATGGGATGCTGCATGGAGATGCATCTTAATCTCCTACATCTCCCATCTTAATACAGCATCCCTACTTAAAGGCATCTCGGACTTAGTCGATTTTTCATAAGTTCTAAGAAATTCATATGTTAGGATGCTGCGAGATGAATGAGATGCTGCATGGAGATGAATCTTGATCTACTTCATCTCCCATCTTAATACAGCATCCCTACTTAAATGCATCTCGGACTTAGTCGATTTTTCATAAATTCTAAGAAAAACATATGTTAGGATGCTGGGAGATGAATGGGATGCTGCATGGAGATGAATCTGGATCTCCTACATCTCCCATCTCAATACAGCATCCCTACTTAAAGGCATCTCGGACTTAGTCGATTTTTCATAAATTCATAGAAATTCATATGTTAGGATGCTGCGAGATGAATGGGATGCTGCATGGAGATGAATCTTGATCTACTTCATCTCCCATCTTAATACAGCATCCCTACTTAAATGCATCTCGGACTTAGTCGATTTTTCATAAATTCTAAGAAAAACATATGTTAGGATGCTGCGAGATGAATGGGATGCTGCATGGAGATGAATCTTGATCTTCTTCATCTCCCATCTTAATACAGCATCCCTACTTAAAGGCATCTCGGACTTAGTCGATTTTTCATAAATTCATAGAAATTCATATGTTAGGATGCTGGGAGATGAATGGGATGCTGCATGGAGATGAATCTTGATCTCCTACATCTCCCATCTCAATACAGCATCCCTACTTCAAGGCATCTCGGACTTAGTCGATTTTTCATAAATTCATAGAAATTCATATGTTAGGATGCTGCGAGATGAATGGGATGCTGCATGCAGATGAATATTGATCTCCTACATCTCCCGTCTCAATACAGCATCCCTACTTAAAGGCATCTCGGACTTAGTCGATTTTTCATAAATTCATAGAAATTCATATGTTAGGATGCTGCGAGATGAATGGGATGCTGCATGGAGATGAATCTTGATCTCCTACATCTCTCATCTCAATACAGCATCCCTACTTAAAGCCATCTCGGACTTAGTCGATTTTTCATAAATTCATAGAAATTCATATGTTAGGATGCTGCGAGATGAATGGGATGCTGCATGGAGATGAATCTTGATCTCCTACATCTCTCATCTCAATACAGCATCCCTACTTAAATGCATCTCGGACTTAGTCGATTTTTCATAAATTCTAAGAAAAACATATGTTAGGATGCTGCGAGATGAATGGGATGCTGCATGGAGATGAATCTTGATCTTCTTCATCTCCCATCTTAATACAGCATCCCTACTTAAAGGCATCTCGGACTTAGTCGATTTTTTATAAATTCATAGAAATTCATATGTTAGGATGCTGGGAGATGAATGGGATGCTGCATGGAGATGAATCTTGATCTCCTACATCTCCCATCTCAATACAGCATCCCTACTTCAAGGCATCTCGGACTTAGTCGATTTTTCATAAATTCATAGAAATTCATATGTTAGGATGCTGCGAGATGAATGGGATGCTGCATGCAGATGAATATTGATCTCCTACATCTCCCGTCTCAATACAGCATCCCTACTTAAAGGCATCTCGGACTTAGTCGATTTTTCATAAATTCATAGAAATTCATATGTTAGGATGCTGCGAGATGAATGGGATGCTGCATGGAGATGAATCTTGATCTCCTACATCTCTCATCTCAATACAGCATCCCTACTTAAAGCCATCTCGGACTTAGTCGATTTTTCATAAATTCATAGAAATTCATATGTTAGGATGCTGCGAGATGAATGGGATGCTGCATGGAGATGAATCTTGATCTCCTACATCTCTCATCTCAATACAGCATCCCTACTGAAAGGCATCTCGGACTTAGTCGATTTTTCATAAATTCATATAAATTCATATGTTAGGATGCTGGGAGATAAATGGGATTCTGCATGGAGATGCATCTTGATCTCCTACATCTCCCATCTTAATACAGCATCCCTACTTAAAGCCATCTCGGACTTAGTCGATTTTTCATAAATTCTAAGAAATTCATATGTTAGGATGCTGGGAGATGAATGGGATGCTGCATGGAGATGAATCTTGATCTTCTTCATCTCCCATCTTAATACAGCATCCCTACTTAAAGGCATCTCGGACTTAGTCGATTTTTCATAAATTCATAGAAATTCATATGTTAGGATGCTGCGAGATGAATGGGATGCTGCATGGAGATGAATCTTGATCTACTTCATCTCCCATCTTAATACAGCATCCCTACTTAAATGCATCTCGGACTTAGTCGATTTTTCATAAATTCTAAGAAAAACATATGTTAGGATGCTGCGAGATGAATGGGATGCTGCATGGAGATGAATCTTGATCTTCTTCATCTCCCATCTTAATACAGCATCCCTACTTAAAGGCATCGCGGACTTAGTCGATTTTTCATAAATTCTAAGAAATTCATATGTTAGGATGCTGGGAGATGAATGGGATGCTGCATGGAGATGAATCTTGATCTCCTACATCTCCCATCTCAATACAGCATCCTTACTTAAAGCCATCTCGGACTTAGTCGATTTTTCATAAATTCATAGAAATTCATATGTTAGGATGCTGCGAGATGAATGGGATGCTGCATGCAGATGAATATTGATCTCCTACATCTCCCGTCTCAAAACAGCATCCCTACTTAAAGCCATCTCGGACTTAGTCGATTTTTCATAAATTCATAGAAAATCATATGTTAGGATGCTGGGAGATGAATGGGATGCTGCATGGAGATGAATCTTGATCTCCTACATCTCTCATCTCAATACAGCATCCTTACTTAAAGCCATCTCGGACTTAGTCGATTTTTCATAAATTCTAAGAAAAACATATGTTAGGATGCTGCGAGATGAATGGGATGCTGCATGGAGATGAATCTTGATCTTCTTCATCTCCCATCTTAATACAGCATCCCTACTTAAAGCCATCTCGGACTAAGTCGATTTTTCATAAATTCATAGAAATTCATATGTTAGGATGCTGCGAGATGAATGGGATGCTGCATGGAGATGAATCTTGATCTACTCCATCTCCCATCTCAATACAGCATCCCTACTTAAAGGCATCTCGGACTTAGTCGATTTTTCATAAATTCTAAGAAATTCATATGTTAGGATGCTGGGAGATGAATGGGATGCTGCATGGAGATGAATCTTGATCTCCTACAACTCCCATCTCAATACAGCATCCCTACTTAAAGCCATCTCGGACTTAGTCGATTTTTCAGAAATTCTAAGAAATTCATATGTAAGGATGCTGGGAGATGAATGGGATGCTACATGGAGATGAATCTTGATCTCCTACATCTCCCATTTCAATACAGCATCCCTACTTAAAGGCATCTCGGACTTAGTCGATTTTTCATAAATTCTAAGAAATTCATATGTTAGGATGCTGGGAGATGAATGGGATGCTGCATAGAGATGAATCTTGATCTCCTACATCTCCCATCTTAATACAGCATCCCTACTTAAAGCCATCTCGGACTTAGTCGATTTTTCATAAATTCATAGAAATTCATATGTTAGGATGCTGCGAGATGAATGGGATGCTGCATGGAGATGAATCTTGATCTCCTACATCTCCCATCTTAATACAGCATCCCTACTTAAAGCCATCTCGGACTAAGTCGATTTTTCATAAATTCATAGAAATTCATATGTTAGGATGCTGCGAGATGAATGGGATGCTGCATGGAGATGAATCTTGATCTACTCCATCTCCCATCTCAATACAGCATCCCTACTTAAAGGCATCTCGGACTTAGTCGATTTTTCATAAATTCATAGAAATTCATATGTTAGGATGCTGGGAGATGAATGGGATGCTGCATGGAGATGAATCTTGATCTTCTTCATCTCCCATCTTAATACAGCATCCCTACTTAAAGGCATCTCGGACTTAGTCGATTTTTCATAAATTCATAGAAATTCATATGTTAGGATGCTGCGAGATGAATGGGATGCTGCATTGAGATGAATCTTGATCTCCTACATCTCCCGTCTCAATACAGCATCCCTACTTAAAGGCATCTCGGACTTAGTCGATTTTTCATAAATTCTAAGAAAAACATATGTTAGGATGCTGCGAGATGAATGGGATGCTGCATGGAGATGAATCTTGATCTCCTACATCTCCCATCTCAATACAGCATCCCTACTTAAAGGCATCTCGGACTTAGTCGATTTTTCATAAATTCTAAGAAAAACATATGTTAGGATGCTGCGAGATGAATGGGATGCTGCATTGAGATGAATCTTGATCTCCTACATCTCCCGTCTCAATACAGCATCCCTACTTAAAGGCATCTCGGACTTAGTCGATTTTTCATAAATACTAAGAAATTCATATGTTAGGATGCTGCGAGATGAATGGGATGCTGCATGGAGATGAATCTTGATCTTCTCCATCTCCCATCTCGATACAGCATCCCTACTTAAAGGCATCTCGGACTTAGTCGATTTTTCATAAATTCTAAGAAATTCATATGTTGGGATGCTGCGAGATGAATGGGATGCTGCATGGAGTTGAATCTTGATCTTCTTCATCTCCCATCTTAATACAGCATCCCTACGTAAAGGCATCTCGGACTTAGTCGATTTTTCATAAATTCTAAGAAAAACATATGTTAGGATGCTGGGAGATGAATGGGATGCTGCATGGAGATGAATCTTGATCTTCTTCATCTCCCATCATAATACAGCATCCCTACTTAAAGGCATCTCGGACTTAGTCGATTTTTCATAAATTCTAAGAAATTCATATGTTAGGATGCTGCGAGATGAATGGGATGCTGCAGGGAGATGAATCTTGATCTTTTTCATCTCCCATCTCGATACAGCATCCCTACTTAAAGGCATCTCGGACTTAGTCGATTTTTCATAAATTCTAAGAAATTCATGTGTTAGGATGCTGCGAGATGAATGGGATGCTGCATGGAGATGAATCTTGATCTTCTTCATCTCCCATCTCGATACAGCATCCCTACTTAAAGGCATCTCGGACTTAGTCAATTTTTCATAAATTCTAAGAAAAACATATGTTAGGATGCTGCGAGATGAATGGGATGCTGAATGGAGATGAATCTTGATCTTCTTCATCTCCCATCTCAATACAGCATCCCTACTTAAAGGCATCTCGGACTTAGTCGATTTTGCATAAATTCTCAGAAATTCATATGTTAGGATGCTGCGAGATGAATGAGATGCTGCATGGAGATGAATCTTGATCTTCTTCATATCCCATCTTAATACAGCATCCCTACTTAAAGGCATCTCGGACTTAGTCGATTTTTCATAAATTCTAAGAAATTCATATGTTAGGATGCTGCGAGATGAATTGGATGCTGCATGGAGATGAATCTTGATCTTCTTCATCTCACATCTTAATAAAGCATCCCTACTTAAAGGCATCTCGGACTTAGTCGATTTTTAATAAATTCTAAGAAATTCATATGTTAGGATGCTGCGAGATGAATGGGATGCAGCATGGAGATGAATCTTGATCTTTTTCATCTCCCATCTCAATACAGCATCCCTACTTAAAGGCATCTCGGACTTCGTCGATTTTGCATAAATTCTCAGAAATTCATATGTTAGGATGCTGCGAGATGAATGAGATGCTGCATGGAGATGAATCATGATCTTCTTCATATCCCATCTTAATACAGCATCCCTACTTAAAGGCATCTCGGACTTAGTCGATTTTTCATAAATTCTAAGAAATTCATATGTTAGGATGCTGGGAGATGAATGGGATGCTGCATGGAGATGAATCTTGATCTCCTACATCTCCCATCTTAATACAGCATCCCTACTTAAAGGCATCTTGGACTTAGTCGATTTTTCATAAATTCTAAGAAAATCATATGTTAGGATGCTGCGAGATGAATGGGATGCGCTCATTAGGGGCTTTATGCAAGAAGTACTCAATACTGTGGTGTGAAGTATAAAGTATAGAGTCCTCCACTGGTCCACGCTGCTCCGGCGGTCCTGGGTAAGATAGTTCATTCTAGCTTGCCCTATGTGGAAGAGGACTCAATACCCTACCTGTTGAGCTTGAAACAAAGTCATCACTTGGGCATGCTCATATTGCCATACAATATTCCATTATCTACTAATGAGCATGCAGCTATATGATTATAACCTGTAAACGATTACCCCGCCGTAGTTCAGCGCTTCAACCAAGTGATGACTTCAGTATGGCTAGTGTGTGAAGTATAAAGTATAGTCCTCCCCTGGTCCACACTGCTTCGGCGGTCCTGGGTAAGATAGTTAGTTCTAGCTTGCCCTATGTGGAAGAGGACACCATACTTAATACTGTGGTGTAATGAACAAAGTATAGTCCTCCACTGGTCCACGCTGCTTCGGCGGTCCTGGGTAAGATAGTTAGTTCTAGCTTGCCCTATGTGGAAGAGGGCATACAAGACAAAGTATAGTTCTCCCCTGGTCCACGCTGCTCCGGCGGTCCTGGGTAAGATAGTTAATTCTAGCTTGCCCTATGTGGAAGAGGACTCAATACCCTACCTGTTGAGCTTGAAACAAAGTCATCACTTGGGCATGCTCTATAGCCAATCACATGACATTAACCTAAGAGAGCATGCAGCGTATTATCCCAATGCAAAGTAAACGATAGACTCGCCCTAGTTCAGTGCTTCAACCAAGTGATGACTTCAATTTGGCTAGTGTGTGAAGTATAAAGTATAGTCCTCCCCTGGTCCACACTGCTTCGGCGGTCCTGGGTAAGATAGTTAATTCTAGCTTGCCCTATGTGGAAGAGGACACCATACTTAATACTGTGGTGTAATGAACAAAGTATAGTCCTCCACTGGTCCACGCTGCTCCGGCGGTCCTGGGTAAGATAGTTCATTCTAGCTTGCCCTATGTGGAAGAGGGCATACAAGACAAAGTATAGTTCTCCCCTGGTCCACGCTGCTTCGGCGGTCCTGGGTAAGATAGTTAATTCTAGCTTGCCCTATGTGGAAGAGAGCATACATGAACCAAGAACGAAGGTTATGATCGAGGAATGATTCGACAACTAACCGATGGTATGAAATGTGTAGAATTCAAGCAAGCACACAATCAAGTCATCATTTGGGCATGCTCGATAGCCAAACCTATGACATTAACCTAGTAGAGCATGCAACGTATAATATCCCAATGCAAAGTAAACGATAGACACGCCCTAGTTCAGCGCTTCAACCAAGTGATGACTTCAGAATGGCTAAATCAAATCGGTTCAAAACATACCATCGGTACCCTATTGAAACACACAAGTCGATATCAAACCTCATGATTGTGTAGTCCTCCACTGGTCCACGCCGCTTCGGCCGTCCTGGGTAAAATGGAACATTCCAGCTTGCCCTATGTGGAAGAGGGCACATTACTCAATACTGTGGTGTGAAGTATAAAGTTCAGTTCTCCCCTGGTCCACGCTGCTTCGGCGGTCCTGGGTAAGATAGTTCATTCTAGCTTGCCCTATGTGGAAGAGGACACTTAATACTTCGTCTCTAAGCGGCGGCTTGACTCCTCCCTACGGGGAACGGGTTTACGCGCACAGCGGCGGCTTACGCACTATGGCAGTCATGGATGCCTTACGTTTCTATGAAAAGTGTGTTCCTCCCCTGGTCCACGCTGCTTCGGCAGTCCTGGGTAAGATAGTTAGTTCTAGCTTGCCCTATGTGGAAGAGGACACGAAGACTTACTGTGGTGTGAAGCATAAAGTTCAGTTCTCCCCTGGTCCACGCCGCTTCGGCCGTCCTGGGTAAAATGGATTCATCCAGCTTGCCCTATGTGGAATGAGGACACTTTATGTTTCGTCTCTAAGCGG
>NW_026689802.1:180000-230000 GCF_943734765.1 Anopheles ziemanni | reverse complement strand
CAGGATCCAAATTATATGAAGCGAAAAATCGGCTAAGTCCAGGATCCATATATAATAACCTAATAATCGGCTAAGTCCAGGATCCATATAATATGAAGAGAAAAATCGGCTAAGTCCGAGATTGGGTCTGTCAGAAATACACTTCCAAGTTACCACACAAGCAAGCAAGATGGCCTAGTGATGGATCCATATGATATGAGGAGAAAAATCGGCTAAGTCCCAGATTGGGTCTGTCAGAAATACACTTCCAAGTTACCACACAAGCAAGCAAGATGGCCTAGTGAGGGATCCATATAATATGAATAGAAAAATCGGCTAAGTCCGAGATTGGGTCTGTCGGAAATACACTATCAAGTTACCACACAAGCAAGCAAGATGGCCTAGTGATGGATCCATATGATATGAAGAGAAAAATCGGCTAAGTCCCAGATTGGGTCTGTCAGAAATACACTTCCAAGTTACCACACAAGCAAGCAAGATGGCCTAGTGATAGATCCATATGATATGAAGAGAAAAATCGGCTAAGTCCTAGATCCATATAATATGAAGAGAAAAATCGGCTAAGTCCCAGATTGGGTCTGTCAGACATACACTTCGAAGTTACCACACAAGCAAGCAAGTTGGCCTAGTGATGGATCCATATGATATGAAGAGAAAAATCGGCTAAGTCCCAGATTGGGTCTGTCAGAAATACACTTCCAAGTTACCACATAAGCAAGCAAGATGGCCTAGTGATGGATCCATATAATATGAAGAGAAAAATCGGCTAAGTCCGAGATTGGGTCGGTCGGAAATACACTATCAAGTTACCACACAAGCAAGCAAGATGTCCTAGTAATGGATCCATATGATATGAAGAGAAAAATCGGCTAAGTCCGAGATTGGGTCTGTCGGAAATACACTTCCAAGTTACCACACAAGCAAGCAAGATGGCCTAGTGATGGATCCATATGATATGAAGAGAAAAATCGGCTAAGTCCCAGATTGGGTCTGTCAGAAATACACTTCCAAGTTACCAGACAAGCAAGCAAGATGGCCTAGTGATGGATCCATATGATATGAAGAGAAAAATCGGCTAAGTCCGAGATTGGGTCTGTCAGACATACACTTCCAAGTTACCACACAAGCAAGCAAGTTACCACATGAAGAGAAAGCCGGCAAAGTCCGGGAATGTTACCACATGAACTGGAAAATGGGCAAAAACCTACCTTCACAGGGAACGTGAATAACTAAGGCTGTAGACATCGGATCGACAAGCCAAAGACTGATATGGAAAAGAAATGAGTAGTACTAGCTTTCCTGAGAGTTGCAGAGCTTAGACTGCATATGAACGGAAGTTATTACGCGTCAAAGTCAGAAAAGTTGCCCGAAGGAACACAAGTTCCAACTTAGAGCATGAATACCGCCTAGACGGTAAGAGGTACGGCCAGGCTGAGGAATAAGAAAATGTTGGCCAACATGTTCCCTAACTATCCCCCGAAGACCGCAAAGCAATCCAACATCAACCAAGAAAGTTATAGCCCGATCAAGGAAACACCTACTTTGCACCGATATTGCACCAAATATATGTACCAAGCACCTTCGGTTGCATACCTGCAGGGGCTTACCATAGTAGGCCATGGAAGACCGATGTACCGAACATAATCACTTTCTATCTCCTCGGGTGTTGGAGATAGCGCTTTGCGGTACAAGAACGAAAGTTAGACTATATCTTGGTGCATCTTTTTGCCCAAGATCACAAGACCCTATCTACCAAGGCAAGAAAGTTGTGTGGGGACAAAATGTCCATAAGTGCCCAAAGTGGCACACTTGAACCATATATTCGAGAAAAACACAAGTGTGGGCCCGAGCTAGCAAGTTGAAATGTTCTGACCGTCAGTAGCCCTAGTTGAGGTGCACTTATCATTATATGAGGCCAACGTGCCAGCTAGTCTCTAAAGGGGCGATATGGGTGTTCCAAGGTTTGTACCCAATTGAGGAAAAAACAGGGTAAGGTACGGTGTACCGCGAATAACTCGGGCTATAGATGTCCGATCGATGAGTTTGGCATATGTATGGAAAGGTCTCGACGAGACCTAACTACCCTGAAAGTATGAAGGCAAAGACTTGAATGACCGGGAAGTTATTAAGTGCACAAGTGGTAAAGTTGCACCAAAGTCCATGTTACCCGAAGTGGTACATGAACACCCAATATTCGACCAAAACACAAGTTTAGAGACGAGCTAGCGAGCTACATTGTTCAGACCGTCAGTAGCCCGCATCAAGACACGCATTTCATTATATTGAGCCTAGCCGCTAGCTCGACTCGAAGTCGGTCATATGGTTGGTTGATGGTTTGGACCGACCACGTGGTGTACCAAGGTGATGTACCTTTCATGAATTAAAACTCTGGCTGTATGGCACTGAGCGACAAGATAAGGTGTGATTTGGAATAGTCTTGAGTGGGACTATTTAGGAAAAATGCGAACAAAAAATCACAAAGTCCTTGGGCGAAGCTATTAGCGAAACATAGAGCAAATTGGTACCAAAAACTATGGAAATGGGACTTGAGTCAAAAATAACCGCAAGTTGGAGAAGAGATAGCAAGCTTGCGTAGAACAATTATATTTGGTGCATGGTATCACCAACAAAAAAGTATATGGGGCCAAGGTGCTGGCTGGCCTCCAAAGTGGAGATATGGGCGATCCAAAGTTTGTACCCAAGTACGAACAAGTATGGAAAAAACAGGGTAAGGTACCAAGTACCATTAATAACTTCGGCTGTAGATGGCCGAGCGAGGCAAACCGCATATCGTTGGAAAGGTATTGGGGAGACCTATCTACCCTGAAAGTTTCATGAGGCTGAGTTGAAAGACCACGGAGATATTAGGTGATGATGGTCCAATTCGGGGACCAAGTCGCAGGAAATGGCACTTGACCAAAATCACGCTTGGAAGGTGAATACCGGCTTACCGGTAAGAGATAGCGACTTGGCGTAGAATATTCATAAGTTGGGCGTGTAAAGACGCAACTTTCATTATATGGGGGCAACCCGGTCAGGGTGCTCCAAGTCGGTCGTTTGGTCGGTTTATGGTTTGGGCCGACCATGTGGTGTACCAAGAAGAGGTACCTTTCATGAATTATAACTCGGTCAGTTTGCCACCGAGCGACAAGTTGCGATGTGATTTGGAATGGTCTTGAGTGGGACTATCAAGCAAAAATACAAATAGAAAATCAGCTTGTCCATGGCCGAAGCTATTAGTGAAACATATAGCAAAATGGGTCCAAAAACGAATGAAATGGGACTTGGACCAAGAATAACGGCAAGTTGGAGAAGAGATAGCAAGTTGACGTAGAACATTTATATTTTGGGCATAGTATGACCAACAAAAAAGTATTTGGGGCCAAGGTGCTGGCTGGCCTCCAAAGTGGAGATATGGGCGATACAAAGTTTGTACCCAAGTACGAACAAGTATGGAAAAAACAGGGTAAGGTACCAAGTACCATTAATAACTTCGGCTGTAGATGGCCGAGCAAGACAAACGGCATACCGTTGGAAAGGTCTTGGGGAGACCTATCTACCCTGAAAGTTTCATTAGGCTGAGTTGAAAGACCACGGAGATATTAGGGGATGATGGTCCAATTCGGGGACCAAGTCGCAGGAAATGGCACTTGACCAAAACCACCCTTGAAAGGTGAATACCGGCTGACCGGTAAGAGATAGCGACTTGGCGTAGAATATTCATACGTTGGGCGGGTATAGACGCAAATTTCATTATATGGGAGCAACCCGATCAGGGTGCTCCAAGTCGGTCGTTTGGTCGGTTTATGATTTGGGCCGACCATGTGCTGTACCAGGTAGAGGTACCTTTCATGAATTATAACTCGGTCAGTTTGCCACCGAGCGACAAGTTGCGGGGTGTTTTGGAATGGTTTTGAGTGGAACTATCAAGGAAAAATAAAAATAGAAAATCAGCTTGTCCATGGCCGAAGCTATTAGTGAATCATATAGCAAAATGGGTCCAAAAACGAACGAAATGGGACTTGGACCAAGAATAACGGCAAATTTTAGAAGAGATAGCAAGTTGGCGTAGAAAAATTATAAACTGTGCATGGTATGACCAACAAAAAAGTATATGGGGTCAAGGTGGTAGCTGGCCTCCAAAGTGGAGATATGGGCGATCCAAAGTTTTTACCCAAGTACGAACAAGTATGGAAAAAACAGGGTAAGGTACCAAGTACCATTAATAACTTCGGCTGTAGATGGCCGAGCATGACAAACGGCATACCGTTGGAAAGGTCTTGGGGAGACCTATCTACCCTGAAAGTTTCATGACGCTGAATTGAAAGACCACGGAGATATTAGGTGATGATGGTCCAATTCGGGGACCAAGTCGCAGGAAATGGCACTTGACCAAAATCACCCTTGGAAGGTGAATACCGGCTTACCGGTAAGAGATAGCGACTTGGCGTAGAATATTCATACGTTTGGCAGGTAAAGACGCAACTTTCATTATATGGGAGCAACCCGATCAGGGTGCTTCAAGTCGGTCGTTTGGTCGGTTTATGTTTTGGGCCGACCATGTGCTGTACCAGGTTGAGGTACCTTTCATGAATTATAACTCGGTCAGTTTTTCACCGAGCGACAAGTTACGCTGAGATTTGGAATGGTCTTGAGTAAAACTATTACGGAAAAATACGAACAGAAAATCAGCATGTTGGTGGGCGAAGCTATTAGTGAAACATAGAGCAACAAGGGTCCAAAAACGAATGAAATGGGACTTGAACCAAGAATAACGGCAAGTTGGAGACGAGGTAGCAAGTTGGCGTTGAATATTTATAAACTGTGCATTATATGACCAACCAAAAAGTATATGAGGCCAAGGTGCTGGCTGGCCTCCAAAGTGGAGATATGGGCGATCCAAAGTTTGTACCCAAGTACGAACAAGTATGGAAAAAACAGGGTAAGGTACCAAGTACCATTAATAACTTCGGCTGTAGATGGCCGAGCAAGACAAACGGCATACCGTTGGAAAGGTCTTGGGGAGACCTATCTACCCTGCAAGTTTCATGAGGCTGAGTTGAAAGACCACGGAGATATTAGGTGATGATGGTCCAATTCGGGGACCAAGTCGCAGGAAATGGCACTTGACCAAAATCACCCTTGAAAGATGAATACCGGCTGACCGGTAAGAGATAGCGACTTGTCGTAGAATATTTATATGTTGGACGTTGGTAGACGCAACTTTCATTATATGGGAGCAACCCGGTCAGGGTGCTCCAAGTCGGTCGTTTGGTCGGTTTATGATTTGGGCCGACCATGTGCTGTACCAGGTAGAGGTACCTTTCATGAATTATAAATCGGTCAGTTTGCCACCGACCGACAAGTCACGGTGTGATTTGGAATGGTCCTGAGTGGAACTATTACGGAAAAATACGAATAGAAAATCAGCATGTTGGTGGGCGAAGCTATTAGTGAAACATAGAGCAACAAGGGTCCAAAAACGAATGAAATGAGACTTGGACCAAGAATAACGGCAAGTTGGAGACGAGTTAGCAAGTTGGCGTAGAATATTTATAAACTGTGCATAATATGACCAACAAAAAAGTATATGAGGCCAAGGTGCTTGCTGGCCTCCAAAGTGGAGATATGGGCGATCCAAAGTTTGTACCCAAGTACGAACAAGTATGGAAAAAACAGGGTAAGGTACCAAGTACCATTAATAACTTCGGCTGTAGATGGCCGAGCAAGACAAACGGCATACCGTTGGAAAGGTCTTGAGGAGACCTATCAACCCTGAAAGTTTCATGAGGCTGAGTGGAAAGACCACGGAGATATTAGGTGATGATGGTCCAATTCGGGGACCAAGTCGCAGGAAATGGCACTTGACCAAAATCACCCTTGAAAGATGAATACCGGCTGACCGATAAGAGATAGCGACTTGTCGTAGAATATTTATATGTTGGACGTTGGAAGACGCAACTTTCATTATATGGGAGCAACCCGGTCAGGGTGCTCCAAGTCGGTCGTTTGGTTGGTTTATGATTTGGGCCGACCATGTGCTGTACCAGGTAGAGGTACCTTTCATGAATTATAACTCGGTCAGTTTGCCACCGAGCGACGAGTTGCGGGGTGTTCTGGAATGGTTTTGAGTGGAACTATCAAGGAAAAATAAAAATAGAAAATCAGCTTGTCCATGGCCGAAGCTATTAGTGAATCATATAGCAAAATGGGTCCAAAAACGAACGAAATGGGACTTGTACCAAGAATAACGGCAAGTTGGAGAAGAGATAGCAAGTTGGCGTAGAACAATTATAAACTGTGCATGGTATGACCAACAAAAAAGTATATGTGGCCCAGGCGGTAGCTGGCCTCCAAAGTGGAGATATGGGTGATTCATGGCTTGCACCCAAGTATGGCAAAAACTGGTAGAGGTACCTTTCATGAATTATAACTCAGGCTGTATGGCACTTAGCGGGACGCTTTACTCTGGTATGGAATAGTCCTGAGTGGGACTATCAAGGAAAAATACGAACAAAAAATAACCATGTCCACGGACGAAGGTATTAGCGAAACTTAGAGCGAAATTGCGACCAAAACGCTGGAAATGGCCCTTGAACCAAGTATACCGTCAAGGCGGTACGAGATAGCGAGTTGACGTAGAACATTTATAAGTTTGCCTTTACGAGACAAAAGTTTAGTTATATGGGGTCAACCCGCCCAGGGTTGTCCAAGTCGGTCATATGGCTGATCGAAATTTTCGACCAAGTACTGAGAAAACAGGGTAAGGTACCAAGTACCTCGAATAACTTCGGCTGTAGATGTCCGAGCGAAGCAAACGGCATAGCGTTGGAAAGGTCTTGAAGTGCTCTAAACACCCTGAAAGTATGAGAACGCTATCTGGAAAACTCGTGGAGATATTAGCGAAACATAGGGCCCAAAAGATACCAAGTCGCAGGAAATGGGCCCTCCAAGAACACCCTAAAATCCCAATTACGGCTAAGTTGCAGGCCAGCTAGCGAAGTGAAATGTTCTAGACATAACTAGAACACGTTGATGCGCAACTTTTTGAATCAGAACTTTTTTCGATATCTGGCCCCCAAAGGGGGGATATGGGCGATCCAACGATTTTTCCAAGTTTCGGTACTTTTTACGGTATCGCTCATAGCTCCGGCTGTATGCAAGCAAATGGCAATCTAAGACATGATTTGGAAAGGTATTGAGTAGTACTAACTTACGTTAGAACACAGCGAAGCGCTATCGGTTCATGGCAAGGCCGATATAAGCAGTCAAAAATGAAAAATGTTGACAAAATGAACAAAAATTACCTTGGTACGTGAATAGCGTCCAGGGATGAAGAGGTACGAAGGTGGTGGGGAATAATTATAATTAGGAATTGGTACGATCTATAAGTTTGCCGAAGACCGCAAAGCGCTCAGACCCATAGAAAGTGGCCATTTGGGCCGAACAGTGCGTGCAAAGAGGTGAAAAAGCAAAAATTGCACTTTGTGGGGCGATTTGCGGGGGGAAGGAGGGGTCGGAGGGGTAAATGTCTAATGGCCAAAAAGTCTTATCTCATCAAGATCTAAAACATTGCCGAAGACCGCAAAGCGCTAGCTCGCAATCGAAAAATCGCGATTTTGAAAATTTTCTAAGTGTTGGGCCCCCTAAGGAAAAGTAACAAAAATCACCTTTGGCCCCAATTTTGAGCATGAAGGAGTCGTTTCCGAGGCATGGTGTCTTCGGCAAAAAGTTTCATCTACTCGAGTACTTACGACTAGTCAAATAAAAAATTGAGAAACACAAACGGTATGGCTATGCCGAAGCTCGATACACCCGAAAAAATCCCAAAAAAGTCGAAAATGTCGAAAAATGAGAAAACCCTATATTCGTACTCTACTCGAGCCCTAAATATTGAAAAGTGATACCCGCGATCGATTTGGAACAAAAAATTGACCTAGGCAAAGTTGTATGACGGTCCGCACCTTTGAAAAATCTGGTAAGTGTATTTTAGACAGACTCGAAAAAAGTCGCCCCGAGTCCCCTTACGTTGAAAATCCGAAAAAGTCGAAATTGTTGAAAATGTTAAAAAGCCTCTTTTGGTGGTCCATGGCACCACTAGATATTGAAAAGTGAGGTCCGCGGCCAATCCGGAAGAAAAAGTTAGCTAGGCAAACTTGTTTGTCGGTCGATACAAAAAACGGCTCGGTGAGTGTATTTTCGACAGGCTTCAAAAAACCATCCTTTCTCCATACAATTTCAATCGATTTTTAAAATTTCGAGATAGCGCTTTGGTGTCTTCGGCAGTAATGTAGAAATCGGGTTTTTAAACACATTTTACTTTTGGGTTTTTTTCGTTCCGACGCTTGGTTCGCCCGCAATCGCGAGAAAACGAAAAAACACGTTTACAAAATTCGTCCGGAATTTTGTGATCGCCGTCCATACATTTTCGATCGATTTTTAAAATTTCGAGATAGCGCTTTGGTGTCTTCGGCAATAATGTAGAAATCGGGTTTTTAAACACATTTTACTTTTGGGTTTTTTTCGATCCGTCGCTTGGTTCGCCCGCAATCGCGAGAAAACGAAAAAACACGTTTACAAAATTCCGGACGAATTTTGTGAACGCCGTCCATACATTTTCGATCGATTTTTAAAATTTCGAGATAGCGCTTTGGTGTCTTCGGCAATAATGTAGAAATCGGGTTTTTAAACACATTTTACTTTTGGGTTTTTTTCGATCCGTCGCTTGGTTCGCCCGGAATCGCGAGAAAACGAAAAAACACGTTTACAAAATTCGTCCGGAATTTTGTGATCGCCGTCCATACATTTTCGATCGATTTTTAAAATTTCGAGATAGCGCTTTGGTGTCTTCGGCAATAATGTAGAAATCGGGTTTTTAAACACATTTTACTTTTGGGTTTTTTTCGATCCGTCGCTTGGTTCGCCCGCAATCGCGAGAAAACGGAAAAACACGTTTACAAAATTCCGGACGAATTTTGTGAACGCCGTCCATACATTTTCGATCGATTTTTAAAATTTCGAGATAGCGCTTTGGTGTCTTCGGCAATAATGTAGAAATCGGGTTTTTAAACACATTTTACTTTTGGGTTTTTTTCGATCCGACGCTTAGTTCGCCCGCAATTGAGAGAAAACGGAAAAACACGTTTACAAAATTCCGGACGAATTTTGTGATCGCCGTCCATACATTTTCGATCGATTTTTAAAATTTCGAGATAGCGCTTTGGTGTCTTCGGTAATAATGTAGAAATCGGGTTTTTAAACACATTTTACTTTTGGGTTTTTTTCGATCCGTCGCTTGGTTCGCCCGCAATCGCGAGAAAACGAAAAAACACGTTTACAAAATTCCGGACGAATTTTGTGAACGCCGTCCATACATTTTCGATCGATTTTTAAAATTTCGAGATAGCGCTTTGGTGTCTTCGGCAATAATGTAGAAATCGGGTTTTTAAACACATTTTACTTTTGGGTTTTTTTCGATCCGTCGCTTGGTTCGCCCGCAATCGCGAGAAAACGAAAAAACACGTTTACAAAATTCCGGACGAATTTTGTGAACGCCGTCCATACATTTTCGATCGATTTTTAAAATTTCGAGATAGCGCTTTGGTGTCTTCGGCAATAATGTAGAAATCGGGTTTTTAAACACATTTTACTTTTGGGATTTTTTCGATCCGACGCTTAGTTCGCCCGCAATCGCGAGAAAACGAAAAAACACGTTTACAAAATTCCGGACGAATTTTGTGAACGCCGTCCATACATTTTCGATCGATTTTTAAAATTTCGAGATAGCGCTTTGGTGTCTTCGGCAATAATGTAGAAATCGGGTTTTTAAACACATTTTACTTTTGGGTTTTTTTCGATCCGTCGCTTGGTTCGCCCGCAATCGCGAGAAAACGAAAAAACACGTTTACAAAATTCTGGACGAATTTTGTGAACGCCGTCCATACATTTTCGATCGATTTTTAAAATTTCGAGATAGCGCTTTGGTGTCTTCGGCAATAATGTAGAAATCGGGTTTTTAAACACATTTTACTTGTGGGTTTTTTTCGATCCGACGCTTAGTTCGCCCGCAATTGAGAGAAAACGGAAAAACACGTTTACAAAATTCCGGACGAATTTTGTGAACGCCGTCCATACATTTTCGATCGATTTTTAAAATTTCGAGATAGCGCTTTGGTGTCTTCGGCAATAATGTAGAAATCGGGTTTTTAAACACATTTTACTTTTGGGATTTTTTCGATCCGTCGCTTGGTTCGCCCGCAATCGCGAGAAAACGAAAAAACACGTTTACAAAATTCTGGACGAATTTTGTGTACGCCGTCCATACATTTTCGATCGATTTTTTAAATTTCGAGATAGCGCTTTGGTGTCTTCGGCAATAATGTAGAAATCGGGTTTTTAAACACATTTTACTTTTGGGTTTTTTTCGATCCGACGCTTAGTTCGCCCGCAATTGAGAGAAAACGGAAAAACACGTTTACAAAATTCCGGACGAATTTTGTGAACGCCGTCCATACATTTTCGATCGATTTTTAAAATTTCGAGATAGCGCTTTGGTGTCTTCGGCAATAATGTAGAAATCGGGTTTTTAAACACATTTTACTTTTGGGTTTTTTTTGATCCGTCGCTTGGTTCGCCCGCAATCGCAAGAAAACGAAAAAACACGTTTACAAAATTCGTCCGGAATTTTGTGATCGCCGTCCATACATTTTCGATCGATTTTTAAAATTTCGAGATAGCGCTTTGATGTCTTCGGCAATAATGTAGAAATCGGGTTTTTAAACACATTTTACTTTTGGGTTTTTTTCGATCCGACGCTTCGTTCGCCCGCAATTGAGAGAAAACGGAAAAACACGTTTACAAAATTCCGGACGAATTTTGTGAACGCCGTCCATACATTTTCGATCGATTTTTAAAATTTCGAGATAGCGCTTTGGTGTCTTCGGTAATAATGTAGAAATCGGGTTTTTAAACACATTTTACTTTTGGGTTTTTTTCGATCCGTCGCTTGGTTCGCCCACAATCGCAAGAAAACGAAAAAACACGTTTACAAAATTCCGGACGAATTTTGTGAACGCCGTCCATACATTTTCGATCGATTTTTAAAATTTCGAGATAGCGCTTTGGTGTCTTCGGCAATAATGTAGAAATCGGGTTTTTAAACACATTTTACTTTTGGGTTTTTTTCGATCCGTCGCTTGGTTCGCCCGCAATCGCGAGAAATCGAAAAAACACGTTTACAAAATTCGTCCGGAATTTTGTGATCGCCGTCCATACATTTTCGATCGATTTTTAAAATTTCGAGATAGCGCTTTGGTGTCTTCGGCAATAATGTAGAAATCGGGTTTTTAAACACATTTTACTTTTGGGTTTTTTTCGATCCGTCGCTTGGTTCGCCCGCAATTGAGAGAAAACGGAAAAACACGTTTACAAAATTCCGGACGAATTTTGTGATCGCCGTCCATACATTTTCGATCGATTTTTAAAATTTCGAGATAGCGCTTTGGTGTCTTCGGCAATAATGTAGAAATCGGGTTTTTAAACACATTTTACTTTTGGGTTTTTTTCGATCAGTCGCTTGGTTCGCCCGCAATCGCGAGAAAACGAAAAAACACGTTTACAAAATTCCGGACGAATTTTGTGAACGCCGTCCATACATTTTCGATCGATTTTTAAAATTTCGAGATAGCGCTTTGGTGTCTTCGGCAATAATGTAGAAATCGGGTTTTTAAACACATTTTACTTTTGGGTTTTTTTCGATCCGACGCTTGGTTCGCCCGCAATCGCGAGAAAACGGAAAAACACGTTTACAAAATTCGTCCGGAATTTTGTGATCGCCGTCCATACATTTTCGATCGATTTTTAAAATTTCGAGATAGCGCTTTGGTGTCTTCGGCAATAATGTAGAAATCGGGTTTTTAAACA
The DNA here is from genome assembly GCF_943734765.1 of Anopheles ziemanni. Taxonomy (NCBI): domain Eukaryota; kingdom Metazoa; phylum Arthropoda; class Insecta; order Diptera; family Culicidae; genus Anopheles; species Anopheles ziemanni. Next base: position 218,078 of record NW_026689802.1, on the reverse strand, counting down.
CATTTTACTTTTGGGTTTTTTTCGATCCGACGCTTAGTTCGCCCGCAATTGAGAGAAAACGAAAAAACACGTTTACAAAATTCTGGAAGAATTTTGTGAACGCCGTCCATACATTTTCGATCGATTTTTAAAATTTCGAGATAGCGCTTTGGTGTCTTCGGCAATAATGTAGAAATCGGGTTTTTAAACACATTTTACTTTTGGGTTTTTTTCGATCCGACGCTTAGTTCGCCCGCAATTGAGAGAAAACGGAAAAACACGTTTACAAAATTCCGGACGAATTTTGTGAACGCCGTCCATACATTTTCGATCGATTTTTAAAATTTCGAGATAGCGCTTTGGTGTCTTCGGCAATAATGTAGAAATCGGGTTTTTAAACACATTTTACTTTTGGGTTTTTTTCGATCCGTCGCTTGGTTCGCCCGCAATCGCGAGAAAACGAAAAAACACGTTTACAAAATTCGTCCGGAATTTTGTGATCGCCGTCCATACATTTTCGATCGATTTTTAAAATTTCGAGATAGCGCTTTGGTGTCTTCGGCAATAATGTAGAAATCGGGTTTTTAAACACATTTTACTTTTGGGTTTTTTTCGATCCGTCGCTGGGTTCGCCCGCAATCGCGAGAAAACGAAAAAACACGTTTACAAAATTCCGAACGAATTTTGTGAACGCCGTCCATACATTTTCGATCGATTTTTAAAATTTCGAGATAGCGCTTTGGTGTCTTCGGCAATAATGTAGAAATCGGGTTTTTAAACACATTTTACTTTTGGGTTTTTTTCGATCCGTCGCTTGGTTCGCCCGCAATCGCGAGAAAACGAAAAAACACGTTTACAAAATTCTGGACGAATTTTGTGAACGCCGTCCATACATTTTCGATCGATTTTTAAAATTTCGAGATAGCGCTTTGGTGTCTTCGGCAATAATGTAGAAATCGGGTTTTTAAACACATTTTACTTGTGGGTTTTTTTCGATCCGACGCTTAGTTCGCCCGCAATTGAGAGAAAACGGAAAAACACGTTTACAAAATTCCGGACGAATTTTGTGAACGCCGTCCATACATTTTCGATCGATTTTTAAAATTTCGAGATAGCGCTTTGGTGTCTTCGGCAATAATGTAGAAATCGGGTTTTTAAACACATTTTACTTTTGGGATTTTTTCGATCCGTCGCTTGGTTCGCCCGCAATCGCGAGAAAACGAAAAAACACGTTTACAAAATTCTGGACGAATTTTGTGTACGCCGTCCATACATTTTCGATCGATTTTTTAAATTTCGAGATAGCGCTTTGGTGTCTTCGGCAATAATGTAGAAATCGGGTTTTTAAACACATTTTACTTTTGGGTTTTTTTCGATCCGACGCTTAGTTCGCCCGCAATTGAGAGAAAACGGAAAAACACGTTTACAAAATTCCGGACGAATTTTGTGAACGCCGTCCATACATTTTCGATCGATTTTTAAAATTTCGAGATAGCGCTTTGGTGTCTTCGGCAATAATGTAGAAATCGGGTTTTTAAACACATTTTACTTTTGGGTTTTTTTTGATCCGTCGCTTGGTTCGCCCGCAATCGCAAGAAAACGAAAAAACACGTTTACAAAATTCGTCCGGAATTTTGTGATCGCCGTCCATACATTTTCGATCGATTTTTAAAATTTCGAGATAGCGCTTTGATGTCTTCGGCAATAATGTAGAAATCGGGTTTTTAAACACATTTTACTTTTGGGTTTTTTTCGATCCGACGCTTCGTTCGCCCGCAATTGAGAGAAAACGGAAAAACACGTTTACAAAATTCCGGACGAATTTTGTGAACGCCGTCCATACATTTTCGATCGATTTTTAAAATTTCGAGATAGCGCTTTGGTGTCTTCGGCAATAATGTAGAAATCGGGTTTTTAAACACATTTTACTTTTGGGTTTTTTTCGATCCGTCGCTTGGTTCGCCCACAATCGCAAGAAAACGAAAAAACACGTTTACAAAATTCCGGACGAATTTTGTGAACGCCGTCCATACATTTTCGATCGATTTTTAAAATTTCGAGATAGCGCTTTGGTGTCTTCGGCAATAATGTAGAAATCGGGTTTTTAAACACATTTTACTTTTGGGTTTTTTTCGATCCGTCGCTTGGTTCGCCCGCAATCGCGAGAAATCGAAAAAACACGTTTACAAAATTCGTCCGGAATTTTGTGATCGCCGTCCATACATTTTCGATCGATTTTTAAAATTTCGAGATAGCGCTTTGGTGTCTTCGGCAATAATGTAGAAATCGGGTTTTTAAACACATTTTACTTTTGGGTTTTTTTCGATCCGTCGCTTGGTTCGCCCGCAATTGAGAGAAAACGGAAAAACACGTTTACAAAATTCCGGACGAATTTTGTGATCGCCGTCCATACATTTTCGATCGATTTTTAAAATTTCGAGATAGCGCTTTGGTGTCTTCGGTAATAATGTAGAAATCGGGTTTTTAAACACATTTTACTTTTGGGTTTTTTTCGATCCGTCGCTTGGTTCGCCCGCAATCGCGAGAAAACGAAAAAACACGTTTACAAAATTCCGGACGAATTTTGTGAACGCCGTCCATACATTTTCGATCGATTTTTAAAATTTCGAGATAGCGCTTTGGTGTCTTCGGCAATAATGTAGAAATCGGGTTTTTAAACACATTTTACTTTTGGGTTTTTTTCGATCCGTCGCTTGGTTCGCCCGCAATCGCGAGAAAACGAAAAAACACGTTTACAAAATTCCGGACGAATTTTGTGAACGCCGTCCATACATTTTCGATCGATTTTTAAAATTTCGAGATAGCGCTTTGGTGTCTTCGGCAATAATGTAGAAATCGGGTTTTTAAACACATTTTACTTTTGGGATTTTTTCGATCCGACGCTTAGTTCGTCCGCAATCGCGAGAAAACGAAAAAACACGTTTACAAAATTCCGGACGAATTTTGTGAACGCCGTCCATACATTTTCGATCGATTTTTAAAATTTCGAGATAGCGCTTTGGTGTCTTCGGCAATAATGTAGAAATCGGGTTTTTAAACACATTTTACTTTTGGGTTTTTTTCGATCCGACGCATAGTTCGCGCGCAATCGAGAGAAAACGGAAAAACACGTTTACAAAATTCCGGACGAATTTTGTGATCGCCGTCCATACATTTTCGATCGATTTTTAAAATTTCGAGATAGCGCTTTGGTTTCTTCGGCAATAATGTAGAAATCGGGTTTTTAAACACATTTTACTTTTGGGTTTTTTTTCGATCCGTCGCTTGGTTCGCCCGCAATCGCGAGAAAACGAAAAAACACGTTTACAAAATTCGTCCGGAATTTTGTGATCGCCGTCCATACATTTTCGATCGATTTTTAAAATTTCGAGATAGCGCTTTGGTGTCTTCGGCAATAATGTAGAAATCGGGTTTTTAAACACATTTTACTTTTGGGTTTTTTTCGATCCGACGCTTAGTTCGCCCGCAATTGAGAGAAAACGGAAAAACACGTTTACAAAATTCCGGACGAATTTTGTGAACGCCGTCCATACATTTTCGATCGATTTTTAAAATTTCGAGATAGCGCTTTGGTGTCTTCGGCAATAATGTAGAAATCGGGTTTTTAAACACATTTTACTTTTGGGTTTTTTTCGATCCGTCGCTTGGTTCGCCCGCAATCGCGAGAAAACGAAAAAACACGTTTACAAAATTCCGGACGAATTTTGTGAACGCCGTCCATACATTTTCGATCGATTTTTAAAATTTCGAGATAGCGCTTTGGTGTCTTCGGCAATAATGTAGAAATCGGGTTTTTAAACACATTTTACTTTTGGGTTTTTTTCGATCCGTCGCTTGGTTCGCCCGCAATCGCGAGAAAACGAAAAAACACGTTTACAAAATTCCGGACGAATTTTGTGAACGCCGTCCATACATTTTCGATCGATTTTTAAAATTTCGAGATAGCGCTTTGGTGTCTTCGGCAATAATGTAGAAATCGGGTTTTTTAAACACATTTTACTTTTGGGTTTTTTTTTCGATCCGTCGCTTGGTTCGCCCGCAATCGCGAGAAAACGAAAAAACACGTTTACAAAATTCCGGACGAATTTTGTGAACGCCGTCCATACATTTTCGATCGATTTTTAAAATTTCGAGATAGCGCTTTGGTGTCTTCGGCAATAATGTAGAAATCGGGTTTTTAAACACATTTTACTTTTGGGTTTTTTTCGATCCGTCGCTTGGTTCGCCCGCAATCGCGAGAAAACGAAAAAACACGTTTACAAAATTCGTCCGGAATTTTGTGATCGCCGTCCATACATTTTCGATCGATTTTTAAAATTTCGAGATAGCGCTTTGGTGTCTTCGGCAATAATGTAGAAATCGGGTTTTTAAACACATTTTACTTTTGGGTTTTTTTCGATCCGACGCATAGTTCGCGCGCAATCGAGAGAAAACGGAAAAACACGTTTACAAAATTCCGGACGAATTTTGTGATCGCCGTCCATACATTTTCGATCGATTTTTAAAATTTCGAGATAGCGCTTTGGTATCTTCGGCAATAATGTAGAAATCGGGTTTTTAAACACATTTTACTTTTGGGTTTTTTTCGATCCGTCGCTTGGTTCGCCCGCAATCGCGAGAAAACGAAAAAACACGTTTACAAAATTCGTCCGGAATTTTGTGATCGCCGTCCATACATTTTCGATCGATTTTTAAAATTTCGAGATAGCGCTTTGGTGTCTTCGGCAATAATGTAGAGATCGGGTTTTTAAACACATTTTACTTTTGGGTTTTTTTCGATCCGACGCTTAGTTCGCCCGCAATTGAGAGAAAACGGAAAAACACGTTTACAAAATTCCGGACGAATTTTGTGAACGCCGTCCATACATTTTCGATCGATTTTTAAAATTTCGAGATAGCGCTTTGGTGTCTTCGGCAATAATGTAGAAATCGGGTTTTTAAACACATTTTACTTTTGGGTTTTTTTCGATCCGTCGCTTGGTTCGCCCGCAATCGCGAGAAAACGAAAAAACACGTTTACAAAATTCCGAACGAATTTTGTGAACGCCGTCCATACATTTTCGATCGATTTTTAAAATTTCGAGATAGCGCTTTGGTGTCTTCGGCAATAATGTAGAAATCGGGTTTTTAAACACATTTTACTTTTGGGTTTTTTTCGATCCGTCGCTTGGTTCGCCCGCAATCGCGAGAAAACGAAAAAACACGTTTACAAAATTCCGGACGAATTTTGTGAACGCCGTCCATACATTTTCGATCGATTTTTAAAATTTCGAGATAGCGCTTTGGTGTCTTCGGCAATAATGTAGAAATCGGGTTTTTAAACACATTTTACTTTTGGGTTTTTTTCGATCCGACGCATAGTTCGCGCGCAATCGAGAGAAAACGGAAAAACACGTTTACAAAATTCCGGACGAATTTTGTGATCGCCGTCCATACATTTTCGATCGATTTTTAAAATTTCGAGATAGCGCTTTGGTGTCTTCGGCAATAATGTAGAAATCGGGTTTTTAAACACATTTTACTTTTGGGTTTTTTTCGATCCGACGCTTAGTTCGCCCGCAATTGAGAGAAAACGGAAAAACACGTTTACAAAATTCCGGACGAATTTTGTGATCGCCGTCCATACATTTTCGATCGATTTTTAAAATTTCGAGATAGCGCTTTGGTGTCTTCGGTAATAATGTAGAAATCGGGTTTTTAAACACATTTTACTTTTGGGTTTTTTTCGATCCGTCGCTTGGTTCGCCCGCAATCGCGAGAAAACGAAAAAACACGTTTACAAAATTCCGGACGAATTTTGTGAACGCCGTCCATACATTTTCGATCGATTTTTAAAATTTCGAGATAGCGCTTTGGTGTCTTCGGCAATAATGTAGAAATCGGGTTTTTAAACACATTTTACTTTTGGGTTTTTTTCGATCCGTCGCTTGGTTCGCCCGCAATCGCGAGAAAACGAAAAAACACGTTTACAAAATTCCGGACGAATTTTGTGAACGCCGTCCATACATTTTCGATCGATTTTTAAAATTTCGAGATAGCGCTTTGGTGTCTTCGGCAATAATGTAGAAATCGGGTTTTTAAACACATTTTACTTTTGGGATTTTTTCGATCCGACGCTTAGTTCGCCCGCAATCGCGAGAAAACGAAAAAACACGTTTACAAAATTCCGGACGAATTTTGTGAACGCCGTCCATACATTTTCGATCGATTTTTAAAATTTCGAGATAGCGCTTTGGTGTCTTCGGCAATAATGTAGAAATCGGGTTTTTAAACACATTTTACTTTTGGGTTTTTTTCGATCCGTCGCTTGGTTCGCCCGCAATCGCGAGAAAACGAAAAAACACGTTTACAAAATTCTGGACGAATTTTGTGAACGCCGTCCATACATTTTCGATCGATTTTTAAAATTTCGAGATAGCGCTTTGGTGTCTTCGGCAATAATGTAGAAATCGGGTTTTTAAACACATTTTACTTGTGGGTTTTTTTCGATCCGACGCTTAGTTCGCCCGCAATTGAGAGAAAACGGAAAAACACGTTTACAAAATTCCGGACGAATTTTGTGAACGCCGTCCATACATTTTCGATCGATTTTTAAAATTTCGAGATAGCGCTTTGGTGTCTTCGGCAATAATGTAGAAATCGGGTTTTTAAACACATTTTACTTTTGGGATTTTTTCGATCCGTCGCTTGGTTCGCCCGCAATCGCGAGAAAACGAAAAAACACGTTTACAAAATTCTGGACGAATTTTGTGTACGCCGTCCATACATTTTCGATCGATTTTTTAAATTTCGAGATAGCGCTTTGGTGTCTTCGGCAATAATGTAGAAATCGGGTTTTTAAACACATTTTACTTTTGGGTTTTTTTCGATCCGACGCTTAGTTCGCCCGCAATTGAGAGAAAACGGAAAAACACGTTTACAAAATTCCGGACGAATTTTGTGAACGCCGTCCATACATTTTCGATCGATTTTTAAAATTTCGAGATAGCGCTTTGGTGTCTTCGGCAATAATGTAGAAATCGGGTTTTTAAACACATTTTACTTTTGGGTTTTTTTTGATCCGTCGCTTGGTTCGCCCGCAATCGCAAGAAAACGAAAAAACACGTTTACAAAATTCGTCCGGAATTTTGTGATCGCCGTCCATACATTTTCGATCGATTTTTAAAATTTCGAGATAGCGCTTTGATGTCTTCGGCAATAATGTAGAAATCGGGTTTTTAAACACATTTTACTTTTGGGTTTTTTTCGATCCGACGCTTCGTTCGCCCGCAATTGAGAGAAAACGGAAAAACACGTTTACAAAATTCCGGACGAATTTTGTGAACGCCGTCCATACATTTTCGATCGATTTTTAAAATTTCGAGATAGCGCTTTGGTGTCTTCGGCAATAATGTAGAAATCGGGTTTTTAAACACATTTTACTTTTGGGTTTTTTTCGATCCGTCGCTTGGTTCGCCCACAATCGCAAGAAAACGAAAAAACACGTTTACAAAATTCCGGACGAATTTTGTGAACGCCGTCCATACATTTTCGATCGATTTTTAAAATTTCGAGATAGCGCTTTGGTGTCTTCGGCAATAATGTAGAAATCGGGTTTTTAAACACATTTTACTTTTGGGTTTTTTTCGATCCGTCGCTTGGTTCGCCCGCAATCGCGAGAAATCGAAAAAACACGTTTACAAAATTCGTCCGGAATTTTGTGATCGCCGTCCATACATTTTCGATCGATTTTTAAAATTTCGAGATAGCGCTTTGGTGTCTTCGGCAATAATGTAGAAATCGGGTTTTTAAACACATTTTACTTTTGGGTTTTTTTCGATCCGTCGCTTGGTTCGCCCGCAATTGAGAGAAAACGGAAAAACACGTTTACAAAATTCCGGACGAATTTTGTGATCGCCGTCCATACATTTTCGATCGATTTTTAAAATTTCGAGATAGCGCTTTGGTGTCTTCGGCAATAATGTAGAAATCGGGTTTTTAAACACATTTTACTTTTGGGTTTTTTTCGATCAGTCGCTTGGTTCGCCCGCAATCGCGAGAAAACGAAAAAACACGTTTACAAAATTCCGGACGAATTTTGTGAACGCCGTCCATACATTTTCGATCGATTTTTAAAATTTCGAGATAGCGCTTTGGTGTCTTCGGCAACAATGTAGAAATCGGGTTTTTAAACACATTTTACTTTTGGGTTTTTTTCGATCCGACGCTTGGTTCGCCCGCAATCGCGAGAAAACGGAAAAACACGTTTACAAAATTCGTCCGGAATTTTGTGATCGCCGTCCATACATTTTCGATCGATTTTTAAAATTTCGAGATAGCGCTTTGGTGTCTTCGGCAATAATGTAGAAATCGGGTTTTTAAACACATTTTACTTTTGGGTTTTTTTCGATCCGACGCTTAGTTCGCCCGCAATTGAGAGAAAACGAAAAAACACGTTTACAAAATTCTGGAAGAATTTTGTGAACGCCGTCCATACATTTTCGATCGATTTTTAAAATTTCGAGATAGCGCTTTGGTGTCTTCGGCAATAATGTAGAAATCGGGTTTTTAAACACATTTTACTTTTGGGTTTTTTTCGATCCGACGCTTAGTTCGCCCGCAATTGAGAGAAAACGGAAAAACACGTTTACAAAATTCCGGACGAATTTTGTGAACGCCGTCCATACATTTTCGATCGATTTTTAAAATTTCGAGATAGCGCTTTGGTGTCTTCGGCAATAATGTAGAAATCGGGTTTTTAAACACATTTTACTTTTGGGTTTTTTTCGATCCGTCGCTTGGTTCGCCCGCAATCGCGAGAAAACGAAAAAACACGTTTACAAAATTCGTCCGGAATTTTGTGATCGCCGTCCATACATTTTCGATCGATTTTTAAAATTTCGAGATAGCGCTTTGGTGTCTTCGGCAATAATGTAGAAATCGGGTTTTTAAACACATTTTACTTTTGGGTTTTTTTCGATCCGTCGCTGGGTTCGCCCGCAATCGCGAGAAAACGAAAAAACACGTTTACAAAATTCCGAACGAATTTTGTGAACGCCGTCCATACATTTTCGATCGATTTTTAAAATTTCGAGATAGCGCTTTGGTGTCTTCGGCAATAATGTAGAAATCGGGTTTTTAAACACATTTTACTTTTGGGTTTTTTTCGATCCGTCGCTTGGTTCGCCCGCAATCGCGAGAAAACGAAAAAACACGTTTACAAAATTCTGGACGAATTTTGTGAACGCCGTCCATACATTTTCGATCGATTTTTAAAATTTCGAGATAGCGCTTTGGTGTCTTCGGCAATAATGTAGAAATCGGGTTTTTAAACACATTTTACTTGTGGGTTTTTTTCGATCCGACGCTTAGTTCGCCCGCAATTGAGAGAAAACGGAAAAACACGTTTACAAAATTCCGGACGAATTTTGTGAACGCCGTCCATACATTTTCGATCGATTTTTAAAATTTCGAGATAGCGCTTTGGTGTCTTCGGCAATAATGTAGAAATCGGGTTTTTAAACACATTTTACTTTTGGGATTTTTTCGATCCGTCGCTTGGTTCGCCCGCAATCGAGAGAAAACGAAAAAACACGTTTACAAAATTCTGGACGAATTTTGTGTACGCCGTCCATACATTTTCGATCGATTTTTTAAATTTCGAGATAGCGCTTTGGTGTCTTCGGCAATAATGTAGAAATCGGGTTTTTAAACACATTTTACTTTTGGGTTTTTTTCGATCCGACGCTTAGTTCGCCCGCAATTGAGAGAAAACGGAAAAACACGTTTACAAAATTCCGGACGAATTTTGTGAACGCCGTCCATACATTTTCGATCGATTTTTAAAATTTCGAGAAAGCGCTTTGGTGTCTTCGGCAATAATGTAGAAATCGGGTTTTTAAACACATTTTACTTTTGGGTTTTTTTTGATCCGTCGCTTGGTTCGCCCGCAATCGCAAGAAAACGAAAAAACACGTTTACAAAATTCGTCCGGAATTTTGTGATCGCCGTCCATACATTTTCGATCGATTTTTAAAATTTCGAGATAGCGCTTTGATGTCTTCGGCAATAATGTAGAAATCGGGTTTTTAAACACATTTTACTTTTGGGTTTTTTTCGATCCGACGCTTCGTTCGCCCGCAATTGAGAGAAAACGGAAAAACACGTTTACAAAATTCCGGACGAATTTTGTGAACGCCGTCCATACATTTTCGATCGATTTTTAAAATTTCGAGATAGCGCTTTGGTGTCTTCGGCAATAATGTAGAAATCGGGTTTTTAAACACATTTTACTTTTGGGTTTTTTTCGATCCGTCGCTTGGTTCGCCCACAATCGCAAGAAAACGAAAAAACACGTTTACAAAATTCCGGACGAATTTTGTGAACGCCGTCCATACATTTTCGATCGATTTTTAAAATTTCGAGATAGCGCTTTGGTGTCTTCGGCAATAATGTAGAAATCGGGTTTTTAAACACATTTTACTTTTGGGTTTTTTTCGATCCGTCGCTTGGTTCGCCCGCAATCGCGAGAAATCGAAAAAACACGTTTACAAAATTCGTCCGGAATTTTGTGATCGCCGTCCATACATTTTCGATCGATTTTTAAAATTTCGAGATAGCGCTTTGGTGTCTTCGGCAATAATGTAGAAATCGGGTTTTTAAACACATTTTACTTTTGGGTTTTTTTCGATCCGTCGCTTGGTTCGCCCGCAATTGAGAGAAAACGGAAAAACACGTTTACAAAATTCTGGACGAATTTTGTGAACGCCGTCCATACATTTTCGATCGATTTTTAAAATTTCGAGATAGCGCTTTGGTGTCTTCGGCAATAATGTAGAAATCGGGTTTTTAAACACATTTTACTTTTGGGTTTTTTTCGATCCGTCGCTTGGTTCGCCCGCAATCGCGAGAAAACGAAAAAACACGTTTACAAAATTCGTCCGGAATTTTGTGATCGCCGTCCATACATTTTCGATCGATTTTTAAAATTTCGAGATAGCGCTTTGGTGTCTTCGGCAATAATGTAGAAATCGGGTTTTTAAACACATTTTACTTTTGGGTTTTTTTCGATCCGACGCTTAGTTCGCCCGCAATTGAGAGAAAACGGAAAAACACGTTTACAAAATTCCGGACGAATTTTGTGAACGCCGTCCATACATTTTCGATCGATTTTTAAAATTTCGAGATAGCGCTTTGGTGTCTTCGGCAATAATGTAGAAATCGGGTTTTTAAACACATTTTACTTTTGGGTTTTTTTCGATCCGTCGCTTGGTTCGCCCGCAATCGCGAGAAAACGGAAAAACACGTTTACAAAATTCCGGACGAATTTTGTGATCGCCGTCCATACATTTTCGATCGATTTTTAAAATTTCGAGATAGCGCTTTGGTGTCTTCGGCAATAATGTAGAAATCGGGTTTTTAAACACATTTTACTTTTGGGTTTTTTTCGATCCGACGCTTAGTTCGCCCGCAATTGAGAGAAAACGAAAAAACACGTTTACAAAATTCGTCCGGAATTTTGTGATCGCCGTCCATACATTTTCGATCGATTTTTAAAATTTCGAGATAGCGCTTTGGTGTCTTCGGCAATAATGTAGAAATCGGGTTTTTAAACACATTTTACTTTTGGGTTTTTTTCGATCCGTCGCTTGGTTCGCCCGCAATCGCGAGAAATCGAAAAAACACGTTTACAAAATTCCGGACGAATTTTGTGAACGCCGTCCATACATTTTCGATCGATTTTAAAATTTCGAGATAGCGCTTTGGTGTGTTCGGCAATAATGTAGAAATCGGGTTTTTAAACACATTTTACTTTTGGGTTTTTTTCGATCCGACGCTTAGTTCGCCCGCAATTGAGAGAAAACGGAAAAACACGTTTACAAAATTCGTCCGGAATTGTGTGAACGCTCTCCATACATTTTCACCTTTGGGTCGTGAATACCGGCTGACCGATAAGAGATAGCGACTTGTCGTAGAATATTTATATGTTGGACGTTGGAAGACGCAACTTTCATTATATGGGAGCAACCCGGTCAGGGTGCTCCAAGTCGGTCGTTTGGTCGGTTTATGGTTTGGGCCGACCATGTGCTGTAGCAGGTAGAGGTACCTTTCATGAATTATAACTCGGTCAGTTTGCCACCGAGCGACAAGTTGCGGTTTGATTTGGAATGGTATTGAAAGGAACTATTACGGAAAAATACGAATAGAAAATCAGCATGTTGATGGGCGAAGCTATTAGCGAAACATGGAGCAAAAAGGGTCCAAAAACTAACGAAATGAGACTTGGACCAAGAATAACGGCAAGTTGTAGACGAGGTAGCAAGTTGGCGTAGAATATTTATAAACTGTGCATTATATGACCAACAAAAAAGTTTAAGTGGACAAGGCGGTAGCTGGCCCCCAACGTGGAGATATGGGTGATTCATGTTTTGCACCCAAGTACGAACAAGTATGGTGAAAACAGGGTAAGGTACCAAGTTCCATGAATAACTTCGGCTGTCGATGGCCTAGCGAGACAATTGGCATATCGTTGGAAAGGTATTGGGGAGACCTATCTACCCTGAAAGTTTCATGAGGCTGAATTGAAAGACCACGGAGATATTAGGTGATGATGGTCCAATTCGGGGACCAAGTCGCAGGAAATGGCACTTGACCAAAACCACCCTTGAAAGGTGATTACCGGCTGACCGGTAAGAGATAGCGACTTGGCGTAGAATATTCATACGTTGGGCGGGTATAGATGCAAATTTTATTATATGTGAGCAACCCGATCAGGGTGCTCCAAGTCGGTCGTTTGGTCGGTTTATGGTTTGGGCCGATCACGTGGTGCACCAGGTAGAGGTACCTTTCATGAATTATAACTCGGTCAGTTTGCCACCGAGCGACAAGCTGCGGTGTGTTTTGGAATTATCTTGAGTGGGACTATCAAGGAAAAATACGCACAGAAAATCAGCATGTTGGTGGGCGAAGCTATTAGTGAAACATAGAGCAACAAGTGTTCAAAAACTAATGAAATGAGACTTGGACCAAGAATAACGGCAAGTTGCAGACGAGTTAGCAAGTTGGCGTAGAATATTTATAAACTGTGCATTATATGGCCAACAAAAAAGTACATGGGGACAAGGCGGTAGCTAGCCTCCAAAGTGGAGATATGGGTGATTCATGGTTTGCACCCAAGTACGAACAAGTATGGTGAAAACAGGGTAAGGTACCAAGTACCATGAATAACTTCGGCTGTAGGTGGCCTAGCGAGGCAAATGACATACCGTTGGAAAGGTCTTGGGGAGACCTATCTACGCTGAAAGTTTCATGGGGCTGAGTTGAAAGACCACGGAGATATTAGGTGATGATGGTTCAATTCGGGGACCAAGTCGCAGGAAATGGCACTTGACCAAAATCACCCTTGAAAGGTGAATACCGGCTGAACGGTAAGAGATAGCGACTTGGCGTAGAATATTCATACGTTTGGCAGGTAAAGACGCAACTTTCATTATATGGGAGCAACCCGGTCAGGGTGCTCCAAGTCGGTCGTTTGGTCGGTTTATGGTTTTGGCCGATCACGTGGTGCACCAGGTAGAGGTACCTTTCATGAATTATAACTCGGTCAGTTTGCCACCGACCGACAAGTTGCGCTGTGATTTGAAATGGTCTTGAGTGGAACTATTTCGGAAAAATACGAACAGAAAATCAGCATGTTGGTGGGCGAAGCTATTAGTGAAACATAGAGCAACAAGGGTCCAAAAACGAATGAAATGTGACTAGAACCAAGAATAACGGCAAGTTGGAGACGAGGTAGCAAGTTGGCGTAGAATATTTATAAATTGTGCATATTATGACCAACAAAAAAGTATATGGGGACAAGGCGGTAGCTGGCCCCCAAAGTGGAGATATGGGTGATTCATGTTTTGCACCCAAGTACGAACAAGTATGGTGAAAACAGGGTAAGGTACCAAGTACCATGAATAACTTCGGCTGTCGATGGCCGAGCGAGGCAAAGCGCATATCGTTGGAAAGGTCTTGGGGAGACCTATCTACCCTGAAAGTTTCATGAGGCTGAGTTGAAAGACCACGGAGATATTAGGTGATGATGGTCCAATTCGGGGACCAAGTCGCAGGAAATGGCACTTGACCAAAACCACCCTTGAAAGGTGATTACCGGCTGACCGGTAAGAGATAGCGACTTGGCGTAGAATATTCATACGTTGGGCGGGTCGAGACGCAACTTTCCTTATATGGAAGCAACCCGGTCAGGGTGCTCCAAGTCGGTCGTTTGGTCGGTTTATGGTTTGGGCCGACCACGTGGTGTACCAAGGTGAGGTACCTTTCATGAATTATAACTCGGTCAGTTTGCCACCGAGCGACAAGTTGCGGTGTGTTTTGGAATGGTCCTGAGTGGAACTATTAAGGAAAAATACGAACAGAAAATCAGCATGTTGGTGGGCGAAGCTATTAGTGAAACATAGAGCAACAAGGGTCCAAAAACGAATGAAATGGGACTTGAACCAAGAATAACGGCAAGTTGGAGACGAGGTAGCAAGTTGGCGTAGAATATTTATAAACTGTGCATGGTATGACCAACAAAAAAGTATATGGGGACAAGGCGGTAGCTGGCCCCCAAAGTGGAGATATGGGTGATTCATGTTTTGCACCCAAGTACGAACAAGTATGGTAAAAACAGGGTAAGGTACCAAGTACCATGAATAACTTCGGCTGTAGATGGCCTAGCGAGACAATTTGCATATCGTTGGAAAGGTCTTGGGGAGACCTATCTACCCTGAAAGTTTCATGAGGCTGAGTTGAAAGATCACGGAGATATTAGGTGATGATGGTCCAATTCGGGGACCAAGTCGCAGGAAATGGCACTTGACCAAAATCACCCTTTAAAGGTGATTACCGGCTGACCGGTAAGAGATAGCGACTTGGCGTGGAATATTCATACGTTGGGCGGGTGGAGACGCAACTTTCATTATATGGGAGCAACCCGATCAGGGTGCTCCAAGTCGGTCGTTTGGTCGGTTTATGGTTTGGGCCGATCACGTGGTGCACCAGGTAGAGGTACCTTTCATGAATTATAACTCGGTCAGTTTGCAACCGAGCGACAAGTCACGGTATGATTTGGAATGGTCTTGAGTAAAACTATTACGGAAAAATACGAACAGAAAATCAGCATGTTGGTGGGCGAAGCTATTAGCGAAACATGGAGCAACAAGGGTCCAAAAACGAATGAAATGGGACTTGGACCAAGAATAACGGCAAGTTGGAGACGAGTTAGCAAGTTGGCGTAGAATATTTATAAACTGTGCATAATATGACCAACAAAAAAGTATATGGGGCCAAGGCGCTGGCTGGCCTCCAAAAAGGTGATTTGGGCGATACAAAGTGTGTACCCAAGTGCGAACAAGTATGGTGAAAACAGGGTAAGGTTCCAAGTACCATGAATAACTTCGGCTGTAGGTGGCCTAGCGAGGCAAATGACATACCGTTGGAAAGGTCTTGGGGAGACCTATCTACCCTGAAAGTTTCATGAGGCTGAATTGAAAGACCACGGAGATATTAGGGGATGATGGTCCAATTCGGGGACCAAGTCGCAGGAAATGGCACTTGACCAAAACCACCCTTGAAAGGTGAATACCGGCTGACCGGTGAGAGATAGCGACTTGGCGTAGAATATTCATACGTTTGGCAGGTAAGGACGCAACTTTCATTATATGGGAGCAACCCGATCAGGGTGCTCCAAGTCGGTCGTTTGGTCGGTTTATGATTTGGGCCGACCATGTGCTGTACCAGGTAGAGGTACCTTTCATGAATTATAACTCGGTCAGTTTTTCACCGAGCGACAAGTTACGCTGTGATTTGGAATGGTCTTGAGTAAAACTATTACGGAAAAATACGAACAGAAAATCAGCATGTTGGTGGGCGAAGCTATTAGTGAAACATAGAGCAACAAGGGTCCAAAAACGAATGAAATGGGACTTGAACCAAGAATAACGGCAAGTTGGAGACGAGGTAGCAAGTTGGCGTAGAATATTTATAAACTGTGCATAATATGACCAACAAAAAAGTATATGACGACAAGGCGGTAGCTGGCCCCCAAAGTGGAGATATGGGTGATTCATGTTTTGCACCCAAGTACGAACAAGTATGGTGAAAACAGGGTAAGGTACCAAGTACCTTTAATAACTTCGGCTGTAGATGGCCTAGCGAGCCAATTGGCATATCGTTGGAAAGGTCTTGGGGAGACCTATCTACCCTGAAAGTTTCATGAGGCTGAGTTGAAAGACCACGGAGATATTAGGGGATGATGGTCCAATTCGGGGACCAAGTCGCAGGAAATGGCACTTGACCAAAATCACCTTTGAAAGGTGAATACCGGCTGACCGGTGAGAGATAGCGACTTGGCGTAGAATATTCATACGTTTGGCAGGTAAGGACGCAACTTTCATTATATGGGAGCAACCCGATCAGGGTGCTCCAAGTCGGTCGTTTGGTCGGTTTATGTTTTGGGCCGACCATGTGCTGTACCAGGTTGAGGTACCTTTCATGAATTATAACTCGGTCAGTTTTTCACCGAGCGACAAGTTACGCTGTGATTTGGAATAGTCTTGAGTAAAACTATTTCGGAAAAATACGAACAGAAAATCAGCATGTTGGTGGGCGAAGCTATTAGTGAAACATAGAGCAACAAAGGTCCAAAAACGAATGAAATTGGAATTGAACCAAGAATAACGGCAAGTTGGAGACGAGGTAGCAAGTTGGCGTAGAATATTTATAAACTGTGCATGATATGACCAACAAAAAAGTATATGGGGACAAGGCGGTAGCTGGCCTCCAAAGTGGAGATATGGGTGATTCATGTTTTGCACCCAAGTACGAACAAGTATGGTGAAAACAGGGTAAGGTACCAAGTACCTTTAATAACTTCGGCTGTAGATGGCCTAGCGAGCCAATTGGCATATCGTTGGAAAGGTCTTGGGGAGACCTATCTACCCTGAAAGTTTCATGAGGCTGAGTTGAAAGACCACGGAGATATTAGGTGATGATGGTCCAATTCGGGGACCAAGTCGCAGGAAATGGCACTTGACCAAAACCACCCTTGAAAGGTGAATACCGGCTGACCGGTGAGAGATAGCGACTTGGCGTAGAATATTCATACGTTTGGCAGGTAAGGACGCAACTTTCATTATATGGGAGCAACCCGATCAGGGTGCTCCAAGTCGGTCGTTTGGTCGGTTTATGATTTGGGCCGACCATGTGCTGTACCAGGTAGAGGTACCTTTCATGAATTATAACTCGGTCAGTTTGCCACCGAGCGACAAGTTGCGGTGTGTTTTGGAATGGTCCTGAGTGGAACTATTAAGGAAAAATACGAACAGAAAATCAGCATGTTGGTGGGCGAAGCTATTAGTGAAACATAGAGCAACAAGGGTCCAAAAACGAATGAAATGGGACTTGAACCAAGAATAACGGCAAGTTGGAGACGAGGTAGCAAGTTGGCGTGGAATATTTATAAATTGTGCATAATATGACCAACAAAAAAGTATATGGGGACAAGGCGGTAGCTGGCCCCCAAAGTGGAGATATGGGTGATTCATGTTTTGCACCCAAGTACGAACAAGTATGGTGAAAACAGGGTAAGGTACCAACTACCATGAATAACTTCGGCTGTAGATGGCCTAGCGAAGCAAATCACATACCGTTGGAAAGGTCTTGGGGAGACCTATCTACCCTGAAAGTTTCATGAGGCTGAGTTGAAAGACCACGGAGATATTAGGTGATGATGGTCCAATTCGGGGACCAAGTCGCAGGAAATGGCACTTGACCAAAATCACCTTTGAAAGGTGAATACCGGCTGACCGGTGAGAGATAGCGACTTGGCGTAGAATATTCATACGTTTTACGGCTTGAGACGCAACTTTCATTATATGGGAGCAACCCGGTCAGGGTGCTCCAAGTCGGTCGTTTGGTCGGTTTATGATTTGGGCCGACCATGTGCTGTACCAGGTAGAGGTACCTTTCATGAATTATAGCTCGGTCAGTTTGCTACCGAGCGACGAGTTGCGGGGTGTTTTGGAATGGTTTTGAGTGGAACTATCAAGGAAAAATAAAAATAGAAAATCAGCTTGTCCATGGCCGAAGCTATTAGTGAATCATATAGCAAAATGGGTCCAAAAACGAATGAAATGGGACTTGGACCAAGAATAACGGCAAGTTTGAGAAGAGATAGGAAGTTGACGTAGAATATTTATAAACTGTGCATGATATTACCAACAAAAAAGTATATGTGGCCCAGGCGGTAGCTGGCCTCCAAAGTGGAGATATGGGTGATTCATGGTTTGCACCCAAGTATGGCAAAAACTGGTAGAGGTACCTTTCATGAATTATTACTCAGGCTGTATGGCACTTAGCGGGACGCTTGGCTCTGGTATGGAATAGTCCTGAGTGGGACTATCAAGGAAAAATACGAACAAAAAATAACCATGTCCACGGACGAAGGTATTAGCGAAACTAAGAGCGAAATTGCGACCAAGTCGCTGGAAATGGCCCTTGAACCAAGTATACCGTCAAGCCGGTACGAGATAGCGAGTTGACGTAGAACATTTATAAGTTTGCCTTTACGAGACAAAAGTTTAGTTATATGGGGCAAACCCGCCCAGGGTTGTCCAAGTCGGTCATATGGCTGATCGAAATTTTCGACCAAGTACTGAGAAAACAGGGTAAGGTACCGTGTACCTCGAATAACTTCGGCTGTAGATGTCCGAGCGAAGCAAACGGCATAGCGTTGGAAAGGTCTTGAAGTGCTCTAAACACCCTGAAAGTATGAGAACGCTATCTGGAAAACTCGTGGAGATATTAGCGAAACATAGGGCCCAAAAGATACCAAGTCGCAGGAAATGGGCCCTCCAAGAACACCCTAAAATCCCAATTACGGCTAAGTTGCAGGCCAGCTAGCGAAGTAAAATGTTCTAGACATAACTAGAACACGTTGATGCGCAACTTTTTGAATAAGAACTTTTTTCGATATCTGGCCCCCAAAGGGGGGATATGGGCGATCCAAAGATTTTTCCAAGTTTCGGTACTTTTTACGGTATCGCTCATAGCTCCGGCTGTATGCAAGCAAATGACAATCTAAGACATGATTTGGAAAGGTATTGAGTAGAACTAACTTACGTTAGAACACAGCGAAGCGCTATCGGTTCATGGCAAGGCCGATATAAGCAGTCAAAGATGAAAAATGTTGACAAAATGAACAAAAATTAACTTGGTACGCGAATAGTGGCCAGGGATGAAGAGGTATGAAGGTGATGCGGAATAATTATAAATAGGGCTTGGTACGCTCTAAAAGTTTGTCGAAGACCGCAAAGCGCTCAGACCCATAGAAAGTGGCCATTTGGGCCGAACAGTGCGTGCAAAGAGGTGAAAAAGCAAAAATTGCACTTTGTGGGGCGATTTGCGGGGGGAAGGAGGGGTCGGAGGGGTAAATGTCTCATGGCCAAAAAGTCTTATCTGATCAAGATCTAAAACATTGCCGAAGACCGCAAAGCGCTAGCTCGCAATCGGAAAATCGCGATTTTGAAAATTTTCTAAGTGTTGGGCCCCCTAAGGAAAGGTAACAAAAATCACCTTTGGTCCCAATTTTGAGCATGAAGGAGTCGTTTCCGAGGCATGGTGTCTTCGGCAAAAAGTTTCATCTACTCGAGTACTTACGACTAGTCAAATAAAAAATTGAGAAACACAAACGGTATGGCTATGCCGAAGCTCGATACACCCGAAAAAATCCCAAAAAAGTCGAAAATGTCGAAAAATGAGAAAACCCTATATTCGTACTCTACTCGAGCCCTAAATATTGAAAAGTGAAACCCGCGATCGATTTGGAACAAAAAATTGACCTAGGCAAAGTTGTATGACGGTCCGCACCTTTGAAAAATCTGGTAAGTGTATTTTAGACAGACTCGAAAAAAGTCGCCCCGAGTCCCCTTACGTTGAAAATCCGAAAAAGTCGAAATTGTTGAAAATGTTAAAAAGCCTCTTTTGGTGGTCCATGGCACCACTAGATATTGAAAAGTGAGGTCCGCGGCCAATCCGGAAGAAAAAGTTAGCTAGGCAAACTTGTTTGTCGGTCGATACAAAAAACGGCTCGGTGAGTGTATTTTCGACAGGCTTCAAAAAACAATCCTTTCTCCATACAATTTCAATCGATTTTAAAAATTTCGAGATAGCGCTTTGAAGTCTTCGGCAATAATGTAGAAATCGGGTTTTGAAACACATTTTACTTTTGGGTTTTTTTCGATCCGTCGCTTGGTTCGCCCGCAATCGCGAGAAAACGAAAAAACACGTTTACAAAATTCGTCCGGAATTTTGTGATCGCCGTCCATACATTTTCGATCGATTTTTAAAATTTCGAGATAGCGCTTTGGTGTCTTCGGCAATAATGTAGAAATCGGGTTTTTAAACACATTTTACTTTTGGGTTTTTTTCGATCCGACGCTTAGTTCGCCCGCAATTGAGAGAAAACGGAAAAACACGTTTACAAAATTCCGGACGAATTTTGTGATCGCCGTCCATACATTTTCGATCGATTTTTAAAATTTCGAGATAGCGCTTTGGTGTCTTCGGCAATAATGTAGAAATCGGGTTTTTAAACACATTTTACTTTTGGGTTTTTTTCGATCCGTCGCTTGGTTCGCCCGCAATCGAGAGAAAACGGAAAAACACGTTTACAAAATTCGTCCGGAATTTTGTGAACGCCGTCCATACAATTTCGATCGATTTTTAAAATTTCGAGATAGCGCTTTGGTGTCTTCGGCAATAATGTAGAAATCGGGTTTTTAAACACATTTTACTTTTGGGGTTTTTTCGATCCGACGCATAGTTCGCGCGCAATCGAGAGAAAACGGAAAAACACGTTTACAAAATTCCGGACGAATTTTGTGATCGCCGTCCATACATTTTCGATCGATTTTTAAAATTTCGAGATAGCGCTTTGGTGTCTTCGGCAATAATGTAGAAATCGGGTTTTTAAACACATTTTACTTTTGAGTTTTTTTCGATCCGACGCTTAGTTCGCCCGCAATTGAGAGAAAACGGAAAAACACGTTTACAAAATTCCGGACGAATTTTGTGAACGCCGTCCATACATTTTCGATCGATTTTTAAAATTTCGAGATAGCGCTTTGGTGTCTTCGGCAATAATGTAGAAATCGGGTTTTTAAACACATTTTACTTTTGGGTTTTTTTCGATCCGTCGCTTGGTTCGCCCGCAATCGCGAGAAAACGAAAAAACACGTTTACAAAATTCCGGACGAATTTTGTGAACGCCGTCCATACATTTTCGATCGATTTTTAAAATTTCGAGATAGCGCTTTGGTGTCTTCGGCAATAATGTAGAAATCGGGTTTTTAAACACATTTTACTTTTGGGTTTTTTTCGATCCGTCGCTTGGTTCGCCCGCAATCGCGAGAAAACGAAAAAACACGTTTACAAAATTCGTCCGGAATTTTGTGATCGCCGTCCATACATTTTCGATCGATTTTTAAAATTTCGAGATAGCGCTTTGGTGTCTTCGGCAATAATGTAGAAATCGGGTTTTTAAACACATTTTACTTTTGGGTTTTTTTCGATCCGTCGCTTGGTTCGCCCGCAATTGAGAGAAAACGGAAAAACACGTTTACAAAATTCTGGACGAATTTTGTGAACGCCGTCCATACATTTTCGATCGATTTTTAAAATTTCGAGATAGCGCTTTGGTGTCTTCGGCAATAATGTAGAAATCGGGTTTTTAAACACATTTTACTTTTGGGGTTTTTTCGATCCGACGCATAGTTCGCGCGCAATTGAGAGAAAACGGAAAAACACGTTTACAAAATTCTGGACGAATTTTGTGAACGCCGTCCATACATTTTCGATCGATTTTTAAAATTTCGAGATAGCGCTTTGGTGTCTTCGGCAATAATGTAGAAATCGGGTTTTTAAACACATTTTACTTTTGGGGTTTTTTCGATCCGACGCATAGTTCGCGCGCAATCGAGAGAAAACGAAAAAACACGTTTACAAAATTCGTCCGGAATTTTGTGATCGCCGTCCATACATTTTCGATCGATTTTTAAAATTTCGAGATAGCGCTTTGGTGTCTTCGGCAATAATGTAGAAATCGGGTTTTTAAACACATTTTACTTTTGGGTTTTTTTCGATCCGTCGCTTGGTTCGCCCGCAATCGCGAGAAAACGAAAAAACACGTTTACAAAATTCGTCCGGAATTTTGTGATCGCCGTCCATACATTTTCGATCGATTTTTAAAATTTCGAGATAGCGCTTTGATGTCTTCGGCAATAATGTAGAAATCGGGTTTTTAAACACATTTTACTTTTGGGTTTTTTTCGATCCGTCGCTTGGTTCGCCCGCAATTGAGAGAAAACGGAAAAACACGTTTACAAAATTCTGGACGAATTTTGTGAACGCCGTCCATACATTTTCGATCGATTTTTAAAATTTCGAGATAGCGCTTTGGTGTCTTCGGCAATAATGTAGAAATCGGGTTTTTAAACACATTTTACTTTTGGGTTTTTTTCGATCCGTCGCTTGGTTCGCCCGCAATCGCGAGAAAACGAAAAAAACACGTTTACAAAATTCGTCCGGAATTTTGTGATCGCCGTCCATACATTTTCGATCGATTTTTAAAATTTCGAGATAGCGCTTTGGTGTCTTCGGCAATAATGTAGAAATCGGGTTTTTAAACACATTTTACTTTTGGGTTTTTTTCGATCCGTCGCTTGGTTCGCCCGCAATTGAGAGAAAACGGAAAAACACGTTTACAAAATTCCGGACGAATTTTGTGATCGCCGTCCATACATTTTCGATCGATTTTTAAAATTTCGAGATAGCGCTTTGGCGTCTTCGGCAATAATGTAGAAATCGGGTTTTTAAACACATTTTACTTTTGGGTTTTTTTCGATCCGTCGCTTGGTTCGCCCGCAATTGAGAGAAAACGGAAAAACACGTTTACAAAATTCTGGACGAATTTTGTGAACGCCGTCCATACATTTTCGATCGATTTTTAAAATTTCGAGATAGCGCTTTGGTGTCTTCGGCAATAATGTAGAAATCGGGTTTTTAAACACATTTTACTTTTGGGGTTTTTTCGATCCGACGCATAGTTCGCGCGCAATCGAGAGAAAACGAAAAAACACGTTTACAAAATTCGTCCGGAATTTTGTGATCGCCGTCCATACATTTTCGATCGATTTTTAAAATTTCGAGATAGCGCTTTGGTTTCTTCGGCAATAATGTAGAAATCGGGTTTTTAAACACATTTTACTTTTGGGTTTTTTTCGATCCGTCGCTTGGTTCGCCCGCAATCGCGAGAAAACGAAAAAACACGTTTACAAAATTCGTCCGGAATTTTGTGATCGCCGTCCATACATTTTCGATCGATTTTTAAAATTTCGAGATAGCGCTTTGGTGTCTTCGGCAATAATGTAGAAATCGGGTTTTTAAACACATTTTACTTTTGGGTTTTTTTCGATCCGACGCTTAGTTCGCCCGCAATTGAGAGAAAACGGAAAAACACGTTTACAAAATTCCGGACGAATTTTGTGAACGCCGTCCATACATTTTCGATCGATTTTTAAAATTTCGAGATAGCGCTTTGGTGTCTTCGGCAATAATGTAGAAATCGGGTTTTTAAACACATTTTACTTTTGGGTTTTTTTCGATCCGTCGCTTGGTTCGCCCGCAATCGCGAGAAAACGTAAAAACACGTTTACAAAATTCCGGACGAATTTTGTGAACGCCGTCCATACAATTTCGATCGATTTTTAAAATTTCGAGATAGCGCTTTGGTGTCTTCGGCAATAATGTAGAAATCGGGTTTTTAAACACATTTTACTTTTGGGGTTTTTTCGATCCGACGCATAGTTCGCGCGCAATCGAGAGAAAACGGAAAAACACGTTTACAAAATTCCGGACGAATTTTGTGATCGCCGTCCATACATTTTCGATCGATTTTTAAAATTTCGAGATAGCGCTTTGGTGTCTTCGGCAATAATGTAGAAATCGGGTTTTTAAACACATTTTACTTTTGAGTTTTTTTCGATCCGACGCTTAGTTCGCCCGCAATTGAGAGAAAACTAGGTACTTTGCCTTGCTTGATGTGGTAACTTTTTAGTGTAGTTCAGACATCCCAATTTTGGGACTTAGCCGATTTTTCATGTATTTCCATATGACCCATAGGGTCCCTTTCTTCATACAAGCTTGCCTAGGGCGATCGGTCAAAACTTGTCTTACTATTCGATTGGTCTTCGCACTTTCACCCTAGGCAGTTTGCCTAGGTCTGTCTTCTTGAGGAGGCCAAAACCCGAAATAAGGAGGTTCAGCCGACCCAGAAACCTTGAACCTTAACCTAAGAGAGCATGCAAACCACATGATACCTATAAACGATTAACCCGCCCTAGTTCAATCGTTCACCAAGTGATGACTTCAGTATGGCTAAGAGAAAAACTTTTAAATGGGAAAAACTCTAAGTCCGAACCTCCGGGTTGAGACTTCCGCGTCGGAGGTGGGCGCACCTCCTATCCGAAAGATGATGAATCAGGGGTGTTCGGTCAGCAATGGTCGGATGCCCCGTCGTAGTCCAACTATGGCAATCAAAGTCAAGACCTCCGGGTTGAGACTTTCCGCGAGTACAAGCATAAAGGAACACGGACCAAGCCGTACCGAGAGAATCGGTACTAGAGCCCTCGTGGTTCTACATTGAGAGAGCCCTCGTGGTTCTCATTAGGGGCTTTATGCAAGTCGTACTCAATACTGTGGTGTGAAGTATAAAGTATAGTCCTCGCCTGGTCCACGCTGCTTCGGCGGTCCTTGGTAAGATAGTTAATTCTAGCTTGCCCTATAGTGGAATGAGGACACTTAATGCTTCGTCTTTTAGCGGCGGCTAGACTCCTCCTCACGGGGAACGAGTTGACGCGCACAGCGGCGGCTTACGCACTATGGCAATCATGGATGCCTGAAGATTCCGTGAAGTTCTCCCCTGGTCCACGCTGCCTCGGCAGTCCTGGGTAAAATGGAATATTTCCAGCTTGCCCTATAGTGGAAGAGGACTATCCAACAATACAAAGTCAAGACCTCCGGGTTGAGACTTTCCGCGTCGGTGGTGTCGCGCACCGCCTATCCGAAAGATGGTGAATCAGGGGTGTCCGATCAGCAATGGTCGGATGCCCCGTCGTAGTCCAACTATGACAATCAAAGTCAAGACCTCCGGGTTGAGACTTTCCGCGTCCGGAGGTACGCGTACCGCCTACCCGAAAGATGGTGTGCTTCTGGGGTATTCGATGAGTCGGATACCCCGTCGTAGTCCAACTATGACAATACAAAGTCAAGACCTCCGGGTTGAGACTTCCGCGTCGGAGGTGCGCGCACCGCCTACCCGAAAGATGATGAATCAGGGGTGTTCGATCAGCAATGGTCGGATGCCCCGTCGTAGTCCAACTATGACAATCAAAGTCAAGACCTCCGGGTTGAGACTTTCCGCGAGTACAAGCATAAAGGAACACGGACCAAGCCGTACCGAGAGAATCGGTACTAGAGCCCTTGTGGTTCTACATTGAGAGAGCCCTCGTGGTTCTCATTAGGGGCTTTATGCAAGTCGTACTCAATACTGTGGTGTGAAGTATAAAGTATAGTCTTCGCCTGGTCCACGCTGCTTCGGCGGTCCTGGGTAAGATAGTTCATTCTAGCTTGCCCTATAGTGGAATGAGGACACTTAATGCTTCGTCTTTTAGCGGCGGCTAGACTCCTCCTCACGGGGAACGAGTTGACGCGCACAGCGGCGGCTTACGCACTATGGCAATCATGGATGCCTGAAGATTCCGTGAAGTTCTCCCCTGGTCCACGCTGCCTCGGCAGTCCTGGGTAAAATGGAATATTTCCAGCTTGCCCTATAGTGGAAGAGGACTATCCAACAATACAAAGTCAAGACCTCCGGGTTGAGACTTTCCGCGTCGGAGGTGCGCGCACCGCCTATCCGAAAGATGGTGTAACAGGGGTGTTCGATCAGCAATGGTCGGATGCCCCGTCATAGTCCAACTATGACAACCAAAGTCAAGACCTCCGGGTTGAGACTTTCCGCGTCCGGAGGTACGCGTACCGCCTACCCGAAAGATGGTGTGCTTCTGGGGTATTCGATGAGTCGGATACCCCGTCGTAGTCCAACTATGACAATCAAAGTCAAGACCTCCGGGTTGAGACTTTCCGCGTCGGAGGTGCGCGCACCGCCTATCCGAAAGATGATGAGTCAGGGGTGTTCGATCAGCAATGGTCGGATGCCCCGTCGTAGTCCAACTATGACAATACAAAGTCAAGACCTCCGGGTTGAGACTTTTCGCGAGTACAAGCATAAAGGAACACGGACCAAGCCGTACCGAGAGAATCGGTACTAGAGCCCTCGTGGTTCTACATTGAGAGAGCCCTCGTGGTTCTCATTAGGGGCTTTATGCAAGTCGTACTCAATACTGTGGTGTGAAGTATAAAGTATAGAGTCCTCCACTGGTCCACGCTGCTCCGGCAGTCCTGGGTAAGATAGTTCATTCTAGCTTGCCCTATGTGGAAGAGGACTCAATACCCTACCTGTTGAGCTTGAAACAAAGTCATCACTTGGGCATGCTCATATTGCCATACACAATTACATTATATTCGAATGAGCATGCAAGCGACCCTATATAGACCGAACCAAAACGATAGATACCGCCGTAGTTCACCCCCACCAAGTGATGACTTCAGTATGGCTAGTGTGTGAAGTATAAAGTATAGTCCTCCCCTGGTCCACACTGCTTCGGCGGTCCTGGGTAAGATAGTTAGTTCTAGCTTGCCCTATGTGGAAGAGGACACAATACTTAATACTTAGAGTACAAGCATAAAGGAACACGGACCAAGCCGTACCGAGAGAATCGGTACTAGAGCCCTCGCGGTTCTACATTGTGAGCCCTCGTGGTTCAAACTAGATACTTTATGCAAGGCGTACTCAAAACTGTGGTGTGAAGTATAAAGTATAGTCCTCATCTGGTCCACGCTGCTTCGGCGGTCCTGGGTAAGATAGTTAATTCTAGCTTGCCCTATGTGGAAGAGGACACAATACTTAATACTGTGGTGTAATGGACAAGGTATAGTCCTCCACTGGTCCACGCTGCTCCGGCGGTCCTGGGTAAGATAGTTCATTCTAGCTTGCCCTATGTGGAAGAGGACTCAATACCCTACCTGTTGAGCTTGAAACAAAGTCATCACTTGGGCATGCTCATATTGCCATACAATATTCCATTATCTACTAATGAGCATGCAGCTATATGATTATAACCTGTAAACGATTACCCCGCCGTAGTTCAGCGCTTCAACCAAGTGATGACTTCAGTATGGCTAGTGTGTGAAGTATAAAGTATAGTCCTCCCCTGGTCCACACTGCTTCGGCGGTCCTGGGTAAGATAGTTAGTTCTAGCTTGCCCTATGTGGAAGAGGACACCATACTTAATACTGTGGTGTAATGAACAAAGTATAGTCCTCCACTGGTCCACGCTGCTTCGGCGGTCCTGGGTAAGATAGTTAGTTCTAGCTTGCCCTATGTGGAAGAGGGCATACAAGACAAAGTATAGTTCTCCCCTGGTCCACGCTGCTTCGGCGGTCCTGGGTAAGATAGTTAATTCTAGCTTGCCCTATGTGGAAGAGAGCATACATGAACCAAGAACGAAGGTTATGATCGAGGAATGATTCGACAACTAACCGATGGTATGAAATGTGAAGAATTCAAGCAAGCACACAATCAAGTCATCACTTGGGCATGCTCGATAGCCAACCCTATGACATTAACCTAGTAGAGCATGCGAAAACCAATATATATGTAAACGATGCCCCTCCCTAGTTCAGCGCTTCAACCAAGTGATGACTTCAGAATGGCTAAATCAAATCGGTTCAAAACATACCATCGGTACCCTATTGAAACACACAAGTCGATATCAAACCTCATGATTGTGTAGTCCTCCACTGGTCCACACTGCTCCGGCGGTCCTGGGTAAGATAGTTCATTCTAGCTTGCCCTATGTGGAAGAGGGCACATTACTCAATACTGTGGTGTTATGAACAAAGTATAGTCCTCCACTGGTCCACGCTGCTTCGGCGGTCCTGGGTAAGATAGTTAGTTCTAGCTTGCCCTATGTGGAAGAGGGCATACAAGACAAAGTATAGTTCTCCCCTGGTCCACGCTGCTTCGGCGGTCCTGGGTAAGATAGTTAATTCTAGCTTGCCCTATGTGGAAGAGAGCATACATGAACCAAGAACGAAGGTTATGATCGAGGAATGATTCGACAACTAACCGATGGTATGAAATGTGAAGAATTCAAGCAAGCACACAATCAAGTCATCACTTGGGCATGCTCGATAGCCAACCTCATGACATTAACCTAGTAGAGCATGCGGAAACCAATATATATGTAAACGATGCCTCCCTAGTTCAGCGCTTCAACCAAGTGATGACTTCAGAATGGCTAAATCAAATCGGTTCAAACCATACCATCGGTATCCTATTGAAACACACAAGTCGATATCAAACCTCATGATTGTGTAGTCCTCCACTGGTCCACGCCGCTTCGGCCGTCCTGGGTAAAATGGAACATTCCAGCTTGCCCTATGTGGAAGAGGGCACATTACTCAATACTGTGGTGTGAAGTATAAAGTTCAGTTCTCCCCTGGTCCACGCTGCTTCGGCGGTCCTGGGTAAGATAGTTCATTCTAGCTTGCCCTATGTGGAAGAGGACACTTCATACTTCGTCTCTAAGCGGCGGCTTGACTCCTCCCTACGGGGAACGGGTTTACGCGCACAGCGGCGGCTTACGCACTATGGCAGTCATGGATGCCTTACGTTTCTATGAAAAGTGTGTTCCTCCCCTGGTCCACGCTGCTTCGGCAGTCCTGGGTAAGATAGTTAGTTCTAGCTTGCCCTATGTGGAAGAGGACACGTAGACTTACTGTGGTGTGAAGTATAAAGTTCAGTTCTCCCCTGGTCCACGCCGCTTCGGCCGTCCTGGGTAAAATGGATTCATCCAGCTTGCCCTATGTGGAATGAGGACACTTTATGCTTCGTCTCTAAGCGGCGGCTTGCTCCTCCCTACGGGGAACGGGTATACGCGCACAGCGGCGGCTTACGTTATGGCAGTCATGGATGCCTTACGTTTCCATGAAAAGTGTGTTCCTCCCCTGGTCCACGCTGCTTCGGCAGTCCTGGGTAAGATAGTTAGTTCTAGCTTGCCCTATGTGGAAGAGGACACGTAGACTTACTGTGGTGTGAAGTATAAGGTTCAGTTCTCCCCTGGTCCACGCCGCTTCGGCCGTCCTGGGTAAAATGGATTCATCCAGCTTGCCCTATGTGGAATGAGGACACTTTATGCTTCGTCTCTAAGCGGCGGCTTGCTCCTCCCTACGGGGAACGGGTATACGCGCACAGCGGCGGCTTACGCAAGTTAGTCACCCTCGGCAGTGGATCACTCGGCTCATGGATCGATGAAGACCGCAGCTAACTGCGCGTCATAATGTGAACTGCAGGACACATGAACATTGATAAGTTGAACGCATATTGCACGTCGTGGGAACCTACCATGATGTACAGATGACTGAGCGCTTATATTTGAGAAATGTATCGCATACATTTAACTACGCCGTGACACCCGTCACGAGACGTGCACCATGATGTTAACTAGGGTCGCGACGACCCGCTAGCATTAAAGAACCCGTGGTTTACAATATACTGGCATTGGAATTCGAAGTATTTAGAGCGTCCGTGTTCCCGCGTGAGGCGGAAGTACGAGGAGAAGGCGTGCTTGTGGTGTCTGTGGTGGTGTTTACTGATGTCTAGCTTCAGCTTATTTATTTATTTAAATAGAAGCGAAGATGTCAAAGTAGCGTCGAAGCAGCAGCGGTAGCACAAATGATTCAAGTATGGAAGTTGACCAAAGGAACACAAACAAACTAGCGTATGGGCAATGGAAGGTATCAGTGAGTTAAACCACACGCGGGCTAACAGCCCGTTAACCGAGTCCAACGGTACATATTGTTCTACACAAAGACTTTATGTTAGGGGTTCAAGCCCCATAGTACTCAAACGGTGACAGTAGCAAATATCCCAAAACGAACGTGAATCTTATTCACAAGAGTACGAACATAAAGGAACACGGACCAAGCGTACCGAGAGAATCGGTACTATAGAGCCCTCGTGGTTCTACACAAAGACTTTATGTTCGGGGTTCACACCCCAAATCGAACGTGGAATTTACTTTCTGATGGTCATGCGGTCGTCCAAAGGGGTCTAGTATCCTGGGATGACAAGCATCACGGGCACAGCTCGTATCAAAACAGTCGAAGAGGCCCGCGAAAGCTTGCTTTCCATGGCTATGCGATGCACAAATTGAGTTTACTCACCGTAGTATAAAACGAACGAACCGAACCTATCCGAGTAGGGATAATGGGCGCAGTAACATACTTCTGTGACCCAGCGAGAGTTGAACGAGGTGACATGAACTGTCAGTGGCTTATATCAGATGGGATACATACATGAGATTGCTTTCAAATCTACACTCGAAAACCTAACCAAGTAAAAGCGAACGTGGGGAGGATTCGAAACCGGTAACGAAATCTTAAGCTGGAAAGAGTCATCACTATGGATACATATTATGCGAAACCAATCAAGTGCTCAGTACTGATCCAAAACCTAAGAGCACTAGTGAACACCTTATTCTCACCCTAGTTCACATCCAAGTGATCGACCACGTGTGTGAAGCAAAGACCAATCGAATTCCTCAATGGACTGAACACTATGAACAAATGGCCAAAAACGTTATAACTATCCAAACATCCTACTATCTAGCGAAAGTCATCACGATGGAACCATACAATGATCTTAACCTATAGCGCTCACCTATTCCTACCCAGAGTGCAAGTGAACATATTGCTCACCCTAACCAGTTCACATCCACGTGATCGACTAACATACCGAAGTTACCACAAGTCAAAGTTATACGTTTACAAGCGCAAGACCAATCGAAAACCCCGAAAGCAATCTCGACCCAAAATGTATTATCCGTGAGTGTAGTCGAGTCTCGTACTCGTCATCTGTAATCGTCGGATAGAATATCCAGTACACGGTTGTCTTTCCAAATGAAATCTACATACAGAACTCGCTCTTGGCAAATGGGTGGCATTGGCGCAATCAGGAGCGAGTTCCCGTCCGGGTGCCAAGTGATTGGCAAATGTCTGGGGGAAAGCAACCATATATTGATTTGTCTGTTAGTGTACTGGGTGTTTGAGGTATGTAGTATCCACGCTTGGTTGGGTGTGTCAGAGGACCATGGATGCGTTCACAACCCCAATTGGGGTACATCGGGAATGATTTTGTGGAACCGATGTGCCCGGCACACACTAAGTTTTGTTGCAAGTTAATAGTGTGCCATGTCCGGGGGGGTTGTGATTAAACTCTGGTGAATTGCGTACTGTGGTGATTGGGGTATGAAAGCCCCGCAGTTGCAATGATCGGACGCGCCTAGCGTGTCCTTTAGTTGATGGTAGGGAAATGAAGGCCCTTGTCAGCTCACCTAAGTATTCATGGAAGTTTGGCATAAGGTCGCTGTGGTAGGGGTATGAAGGCCCCGTCAGCGCATGCACAATCGGGCGCACGAGCGCTTAGCGGAGTCGAATGCCGCTCAAGTGCCTGTCCGGTGCATCGGGTGTGTGTGATACGAGGGCAATGAGGTTCGCACGGGGGCTCGCCTCCCGTGTGCTACCGGACTTGACAACATATAGAACGTGGTGTTTGCTCCTCCGGGTGCAATGGGACAATGAACATTCGAACGCAAAGTCGGAATTCTGGTTGATCCTACCAGTAATATACGCTCGTCTCAAAGGTTAAGCCATGCATGTCTAAGTACAAACAGATTTAATGTGAAACCGCATAAGGCTCAGTATAACAGCTATAATTTACGAGATCATCAACCTAGTTACTTGGATAACTGTGGAAAATCTAGAGCTAATACATGCAACATGCCAGGACCCTCGCGGGAACTGGTGCACTTATTAGTCAAACCAATCGCGGGTTCTCCGTGTCATTGAGTTGAAGTCTGGATAATGATGCTGATCGTATGGTCTCGCACCGACGACAGATCTCGCAAATATCTGCCCTATCAACTATGGATGGTAGTATAGAGGACTACCATGGTTGCAACGGGTAACGGGGAATCAGGGTTCGATTCCGGAGAGGGAGCCTGAGAAATGGCTACCACATCCAAGGAAGGCAGCAGGCGCGTAAATTACCCAATCCCGGGACGGGGAGGTAGTGACGAGAAATAACAATATGAAACTCTTTAATGATGTTTCATAATTGGAATGAGTAGAGCATAAATCCTTCTACGAGGATCAAGTGGAGGGCAAGTCTGGTGCCAGCAGCCGCGGTAATTCCAGCTCCACTAGCGTATATTAAAATTGTTGCGGTTAAAACGTTCGAAGTTGATACTTGTCCAACACAGTCCGGCTCCGCCGACCCGGTCAACCCGTGGTCGGTGGGCCAAGTCGGAATCTGGTTGCGACTCAATGGTGTGGTAGGGCACCAAGTCTGTGTCATGGTGTGCCCTTCAACGGGTGCAAGTGTAACATAGAGCTCGACCGCTCACGTTTACCTTGAACAAATTAGAGTGCTTAAAGCAGGGTGCCCAAACGCCCTAGAATAATCTTGCATGGAATAATGGAATACGACCTTGGTCTAATCTTTCATTGGTTTGTACTCAGACCGGAGGTAATGATTAACAGAAGTAGTTGGGGACACTAGTATTACGGCGCGAGAGGTGAAATTCGTAGACCGTCGTAAGACTAACTAAAGCGAAGGCATTTGTCAAGGATGCTTTCTTTAATCAAGAACGAAAGTTAGAGGATCGAAGGCGATTAGATACCGCCCTAGTTCTAACCGTAAACGATGCCAACTAGCAATTGGGAGACGCTACAACCAGGTGCTCTCAGTAGCTTCCGGGAAACCAAAGTCAGGTTCCGGGGGAAGTATGGTTGCAAAGTTGAAACTTAAAGGAATTGACGGAAGGGCACCACAATGAAATGGAGCTTGCGGTTCAATTTGACTCAACACGGGAAAACTTACCAGGTCCGAACTTATGGAGGTGAGACAGATTAATAGCTCTTTCTCAAATTTAAGGGTAGTGGTGCATGGCCGTTCTTAGTTCGTGGATTGATTTGTCTGGTTAATTCCGATAACGAACGTGACTCACATATGCTAACTAGAACGCAGTCAGCGTTAATGCGTCGATGCCGATTGGAACGGGTTAGGACCTTTCGGTGGAGTATGACCTGACACCTTCGCTGTTCGTGTGCGCAAGTGCACTTACGGTACGCTGCTTAGCAGGACAATTTGTGTTTAGCAAAATGAGATCGAGCGATAACAGGTCCGTGATGCCCTTAGATGTTCTGGGCTACACGCGTGCTACAATGTGGGTAGCAGCGTGTCTCCTATTCCGAGAGGAACGGGAAATCACTCAAATACTCACTTAGTAGGGATTATGGATTGCAATGGTCCATATGAACTCGGAACTTCTAGTAAGTGCTGGTCATCAGCCAGCGTTGAATACGTCCCTGCCCTTTGTACACACCGCCCGTCGCTACTACCGATGGATTATTTAGTGAGGTCTTTGGAGATGATCGTTCGCTGGATCCTCGTGAACCGCGTCTGCTTTATCGAAGTTGACCGAACTTGATGATTTAGAGGAAGTAAAAGTCGTAACAAGGTTTCCGTAGGTGAACCTGCGGAAGGATCATTAGTGGCCAAGTGATCCTTCCAGAAGTCCGAACCTGCGGGTTGAGACTTCGGCACAAGTTGCCATATGATAATTGACGAAACACTATAGAAGTCCGAACCTGCGGGTTGAGACTTCGGCACAAGTTGCCATATGATAATTGACGTAACACTAACAAGTCCGAACCTGCGGGTTGAGACTTAGGCACACGTTGCCTTATACATGACTTCGAACAAATACACAAGTCCGAACCTGCGGGTTGAGACTTAGGCACAAGTTGCCTTATACATGACTTCGAACAAATACACAAGTCCGAACCTGCGGGTTGAGACTTAGGCACAAGTTGCCATATGAAAGTTGACGAAACACTAACAAGTCCGAACCTGCGGGTTGAGACTTAGGCACACGTTGCCTTATACATGACTTCGAACAAATACACAAGTCCGAACCTGCGGGTTGAGACTTAGGCACAAGTTGCCTTATACATACATTGGCCAAATAAACAGAAGTCCGAACCTGCGGGTTGAGACTTAGGCACAAGTTGCCATATTATATTCGATCAAACACTAGGTAGTCCGAACCTGCGGGTTGAGACTCAAGACCGTAACAAGATGTCACTATACAAGTCCGAACCTAAGGGTTGAGACTTAATGCGATCTAGATACCAAGTTGACATCCAATACCTGTTGAGCAAAACCAAAGATTCCCTGTTCTCGAATGATTACACTATATAACAGGGAATCATGAAGAAATCAAGCAAGCGTGAAACAAAGTCATCACTTGGGCATGCTCGATAGCCAACCACATGACCTTAACCTAAGAGAGCATGCAAACCACATGATACCTATAAACGATTAACCCGCCCTAGTTCAATCGTTCACCAAGTGATGACTTCAGTATGGCTAAGAGAAAAACTTTTAAATGGGAAAAACTCTAAGTCCGAACCTCCGGGTTGAGACTTCCGCGTCGGAGGTGGGCGCACCTCCTATCCGAAAGATGATGAATCAGGGGTGTTCGGTCAGCAATGGTCGGATTCCCCGTCGTAGTCCAACTATGACAATCAAAGTCAAGACCTCCGGGTTGAGACTTTCCGCGAGTACAAGCATAAAGGAACACGGACCAAGCCGTACCGAGAGAATCGGTACTAGAGCCCTCGTGGTTCTACATTGAGAGAGCCCTCGTGGTTCTCATTAGGGGCTTTATGCAAGTCGTACTCAATACTGTGGTGTGAAGTATAAAGTAGTCCTCGCCTGGTCCACGCTGCTTCGGCGGTCCTGGGTAAGATAGTTAATTCTAGCTTGCCCTATAGTGGAATGAGGACACTTAATGCTTCGTCTTTTAGCGGCGGCTAGACTCCTCCTCACGGGGAACGAGTTGACGCACACAGCGGCGGCTTACGCACTATGGCAATCATGGATGCCTGAAGATTCCGTGAAGTTCTCCCCTGGTCCACGCTGCCTCGGCAGTCCTGGGTAAAATGGAATATTTCCAGCTTGCCCTATAGTGGAAGAGGACTATCCAACAATACAAAGTCAAGACCTCCGGGTTGAGACTTTCCGCGTCGGTGGTGTCGCGCACCGCCTATCCGAAAGATGGTGTAACAGGGGTGTTCGATCAGCAATGGTCGGATGCCCCGTCATAGTCCAACTATGACAACCAAAGTCAAGACCTCCGGGTTGAGACTTTCCGCGTCCGGAGGTACGCGTACCGCCTACCCGAAAGATGGTGTGCTTCTGGGGTATTCGATGAGTCGGATACCCCGTCGTAGTCCAACTATGACAATACAAAGTCAAGACCTCCGGGTTGAGACTTCCGCGTCGGAGGTGCGCGCACCGCCTACCCGAAAGATGGTGAATCAGGGGTGTTCGATCAGCAATGGTCGGATGCCCCGTCGTAGTCCAACTATGACAATCAAAGTCAAGACCTCCGGGTTGAGACTTCCACGTCCGGAGGTACGCGTACCGCCTACCCGAAAGATGGTGAATCAGGGGTGTTCGATCAGCAATGGTCGGATGCCCCGTCGTAGTCCAACTATGACAATACAAAGTCAAGACCTCCGGGTTGAGACTTTTCGCGAGTACAAGCATAAAGGAACACGGACCAAGCCGTACCGAGAGAATCGGTACTAGAGCCCTCGTGGTTCTACATTGAGAGAGCCCTCGTGGTTCTCATTAGGGGCTTTATGCAAGTCGTACTCAATACTGTGGTGTGAAGTATAAAGTATAGAGTCCTCCACTGGTCCACGCTGCTCCGGCGGTCCTGGGTAAGATAGTTCATTCTAGCTTGCCCTATGTGGAAGAGGACTCAATACCCTACCTGTTGAGCTTGAAACAAAGTCATCACTTGGGCATGCTCATATTGCCATACAATATTCCATTATCTACTAATGAGCATGCAGCTATATGATATTAACCTGTAAACGATTACCCCGCCGTAGTTCAGCGCTTCAACCAAGTGATGACTTCAGTATGGCTAGTGTGTGAAGTATAAAGTATAGTCCTCCCCTGGTCCACACTGCTTCGGCGGTCCTGGGTAAGATAGTTAGTTCTAGCTTGCCCTATGGTGGAAGAGGACACCATACTTAATACTGTGGTGTAATGAACAAAGTATAGTCCTCCACTGGTCCACGCTGCTTTGCAGTCCTGGGTAAGATAGTTAATTCTAGCTTGCCCTATGTGGAAGAGGGCATACAAGACAAAGTATAGTTCTCCCCTGGTCCACGCTGCTTCGGCGGTCCTGGGTAAGATAGTTAATTCTAGCTTGCCCTATGTGGAAGAGAGCATACATGAACCAAGAACGAAGGTTATGATCGAGGAATGATTCGACAACTAACCGATGGTATGAAATGTGAAGAATTCAAGCAAGCACACAATCAAGTCATCACTTGGGCATGCTCGATAGCCAACCCTATGACATTAACCTAGTAGAGCATGCGAAAACCAATATATATGTAAACGATGCCCCTCCCTAGTTCAGCGCTTCAACCAAGTGATGACTTCAGAATGGCTAAATCAAATCGGTTCAAAACATACCATCGGTACCCTATTGAAACACACAAGTCGATATCAAACCTCTTAATTGTGTAGTCCTCCACTGGTCCACGCCGCTTCGGCGGTCCTGGGTAAGATAGTTCATTCTAGCTTGCCCTATGTGGAAGAGGGCACATTACTCAATACTGTGGTGTTATGAACAAAGTATAGTCCTCCACTGGTCCACGCTGCTTCGGCGGTCCTGGGTAAGATAGTTAATTCTAGCTTGCCCTATGTGGAAGAGGGCATACAAGACAAAGTATAGTTCTCCCCTGGTCCACGCTGCTTCGGCGGTCCTGGGTAAGATAGTTAATTCTAGCTTGCCCTATGTGGAAGAGAGCATACATGAACCAAGAACGAAGGTTATGATCGAGGAATGATTCGACAACTAACCGATGGTATGAAATGTGAAGAATTCAAGCAAGCACACAATCAAGTCATCACTTGGGCATGCTCGATAGCCAACCCTATGACATTAACCTAGTAGAGCATGCGAAACCCAATATATATGTAAACGATGCCTCCCTAGTTCAGCGCTTCAACCAAGTGATGACTTCAGAATGGCTAAATCAAATCGGTTCAAAACATACCATCGGTACCCTATTGAAACACACAAGTCGATATCAAACCTCATGATTGTGTAGTCCTCCACTGGTCCACGCCGCTTCGGCCGTCCTGGGTAAAATGGAACATTCCAGCTTGCCCTATGTGGAAGAGGGCACATTACTCAATACTGTGGTGTGAAGTATAAAGATCAGTTCTCCCCTGGTCCACGCTGCTTCGGCGGTCCTGGGTAAGATAGTTCATTCTAGCTTGCCCTATGTGGAAGAGGACACTTAATACTTCGTCTCTAAGCGGCGGCTTGACTCCTCCCTACGGGGAACGGGTTTACGCGCACAGCGGCGGCTTACGCACTATGGCAGTCATGGATGCCTTACGTTTCTATAAAAAGTGTGTTCCTCCCCTGGTCCACGCTGCTTCGGCAGTCCTGGGTAAGATAGTTAGTTCTAGCTTGCCCTATGTGGAAGAGGACACGTAGACTTACTGTGGTGTGAAGTATAAAGTTCAGTTCTCCCCTGGTCCACGCCGCTTCGGCCGTCCTGGGTAAAATGGATTCATCCAGCTTGCCCTATGTGGAATGAGGACACTTTATGCTTCGTCTCTAAGCGGCGGCTTGCTCCTCCCTACGGGGAATGGGTATACGCGCACAGCGGCGGCTTACGTTATGGCAGTCATGGATGCCTTACGTTTCCAT